>NW_027282613.1:0-58277 GCF_046629955.1 Centroberyx affinis | reverse complement strand
GTCACTTTCAATTTCCACTCGCGGGGGAGAAAAATGAAAACAACTCATTTGCACAAATCTGAATAATTCGGTCACTCAAAAAAAAAAAAAAAAAGAGATGAAAACGTGGGGATGATGAGCGAGGGAAGAGAGGATAAAGAAAGAGGGAGGAAGACACTGTTGCACCCCCGCGCCCATAATGACGGCCGGCCTCTTAGTCGCCTCGCATAAAGGCTAATGATGAATCTGACGGAGGATATGAATCCAGATGTAGGAATAAAGCGCGCCTTTTTCTCTCCGCGGGGGCCCTCGCGCGGGAGGCTCCGTTGCCTCTAGTGAGCTTTTAAACTTATCATAAATGTATTAAGATTGCACCGGGCCATGAAACAGCTGTAGACAATTAATCTTCTGCAAATCTTATCCGAGGAATTGGTTTCTGCAAAGTAACATCTGCTGCGAGGGGCGATTATTCATGGGCAACGCACACCCGCCGCACTTTTATGCATAGGGCACGATCATTGCCAATGAAGTAAAAATTTATAGTTTTCCCTGTTCAGTAAAAATAACATTCAGCAGCATTAAAACATCATCCATCAACATTGTCCTGGGGCCCGGGGCCATCCCAGGCAGAGAAATTAAAAAGTATTCATTTTGCCTAGAAGTTGTAAAGTGTGCTGCTCCGCTGAACTGATTTTTTTTTTTTTTTTCTCTGCATAGCTGCTGAGAATGAAATTGGAGAAGCGGAGTTGCCGGTTGTGGCGTTTTGCTTTTGCTTTGGTTGGCGGAAGAGGAGAGATGAACCTCCCCCCCCCCCCCCCCCCCCCCCCCAGAGACCGTGATCAGAAAGCGCCATGATGGATGACATTCAACATGGACTTGCCAAATATGAACTTGGAATAAAATCAAGCAATGTAATTTTCTTTGAAAGTTGCTTGTGTGATTGGATGTCATCACATATTTTAGCACGGGGCGAACTTGTGCACTTGAGTGATATTAAAAAAAACAACACATAATGCTTCACTGTAGCTATATTGATCCATGATTATGTAGTTTGCAAAAGCAATTACATATACATATATATAGAGCAGCTATAGTTGCACTAAACAGCAATAAAGCAATATGAAATGGATATTACCATGACAAAGTGTAATGGTAAACCTAACATAATGCAGTATAATAATGCTATAAACTGTGCAACAATTGTCAATATTTACCAATCACAATCAGAGATTTCCATACTGCACTGCAGGAATGACATAACTCGTATTGTAATATGAATGGCCCAACTGGAGATTGATAGAGATCCTCTTCTTCATTCCCCAACTGTCGCAATCTCACAGATGGCAATATCATTTACAATATAGGCTGTCAGCTGGAGCCAGGCCAGATGCAATCTTAATAGGAATTTGATCATCTGTAACTTTGGCTGCCTGTCAGTTATTTTGTTTTTTAAACAAAAGCAAAGTAAACAATATTCCTGCAATCAATCCTTATAGATATTGCCCTTTTTCTTTTCATAAAGTCAAAGGGAAATATCAGTGGAGGATACAATAAAGTATGGAAAATACAGAATGCCCAGGGGGAATAGATTGAGTAACTTTTGTACACATATGTAAAATACAAAAAAAAATCTTTGTGCACTAAGAAAGACACAAATAGAGAGGCAGACAGATAGATATAGAGCAGAATGCAGTTAATGATTAGTATTGGGTTTCTGTATCAGTGGGGTATGCTTCTATTCCGACACGGGACGTCCCTCCCTGCCCTGTAGAGGGGTGCGGAGCGCCCCGTCAGAACGGGCCACCTGACCCGGCCCGCGCATTACGCTCTCCGCGCGGGAGAATGATGTTTAAACCTGAACATGTATTGTTCAACCTGACATGCTCAATTTATCATTAGTTGTGAGGGGAGAACGGATGAGTACACTTTCAATTTAGTTCCGCTGCTTTCTTCATTCATCACGCCTTTCTCATCATCCATCATTTCCCCCCCCACAGCAGCTTAGATTCATACCAAAAAAAAAAAAAAAAAAAAAAAACACACTTTCATAAGTTTGACGCAATTAATCTTCATGCTAAGATAATTCCATATTAATGAAGCGAGACATTTCTTTTGATTATTTCATTTGATGAACTCGGAGAAGATGACGACGATCTCTCTCTCTCTCCCCGTCGCCCCCGCTGAGCATGAAGGCGAGGAAGACTTTCTGAATGTGTTTTTTTTTTTTCTTTCTTTTTGTGTTGTCCCTCTGTATAGGCTTATGTACATTTTTTTTATTTATTTATTTTTTTTTCCCGGAGAGCGAGCGCGCGCGCGGCGACGGCAATGCCTTTCTGTCTTCATACAACAAGCCCCAGAGAAATTGGAAAAAGTTGCGGCGATAGATAGGAGGTGACCTGGAAACAAAAGCAATCAAGGGGGGAGGAAGATGCCGGGGGTTGGGGGGTAGGGGGGGGGGGGGGCATCAAGGTGGAATTCTGCTGCTCTGTCAATAAAAGGAGAAATACCTTCTGAGGCACAGGGGGGGGCCGAGGGGGTCAAAGAGGAGTCTGCAATTTCACACCTTCATGTACCTCGCCGAAGGACATTTTTCATGTAACTCAGTAAAAAAAAAAAAAAAAAACCCAATGAATCGCTTGGTGATTTCTAAGAAAAAGAAGATATCCATTGATGATGATGATGATGATAAAAAAAAATGATGACACTCCAAATAAATGTCAGAAGGAAAAAGGGGGTTTGAGGGGGGGTTTGTCTCCCCTGTCCAATCACTGCATGAGTACATAATTATTTCCTAAACTAAATAAACTGGAATTTAACCACAAATCAATCAGCTCTCCACTTGAAGAACTTCAGACTCAATTGTAGCTCAATCAAAGCAGGGGGGGGAAAAAATCAATTCCGACCAATTATAGCCCGTTTCATTAGTGTATGCAAATCGGTGCAATGCTCTGAAAAGGCTTGGTCTTTTATTTCCCCCTCCTGGCCAGACTGACTCTCTCTCTCTCTCTCTCTCACACACACACACACACACACACACAACATAGGCTACACACACACACCATGGAGGATAGATGCAATTTTCAAACGGAAAGAAAACTTTGCTCAACTTTCCCATATCTTATAGGTTTCGTACGGCTTGTTGTCATGTTGCGTGTTTGTGTGTGTGACAGGCTCGGTGGAACCTGTGGTCAGGCTGATTTTGGCCCTCCCCCCCCCGGCTTTACCGTGACCGGGGGGGGGCCCAGCTTCACGCTCAACCCTGTGACTGCTGCCACGGTCCGGCATGGCCCGGCCCACATCAAGCAGAGACACAGCGGACAGAAAGGAAGGAAAAAGCATGCTTGTCTCTATCTATTATTTATCTACCCAACGCTGATCCTGTTATCCCTTCTGTTTATCCTTTGTGCGGATACACTATCCAATTAGACCATTTTCTTTTGGTGTTACAGTGATGTTAAATCATCACAGAATAGGTATAGTGGATGTAATTTACCAAGCGACAAACTAAAACATTGACATGGAAAGTGCAAAAGTCTTAGGCACAAGTTTCTAAATATGCAAAAAGTTTACTGACACACTAAGGCAGAAAACACACATCTAAGACAAAATTTATATAAAAAATCTAAGACTTTTGCACAGTACTGTATATCACAATTCCAAATATTTAAGATGCAAATGAGACACTACAGGCCCCATTAAAAGCATTTAACACACACACACGCCTCATTTGTTAGATAAGATTTTTTCCAGCCTCCTTCAACATTACATCCACACAGAAATACTGACAAATGAAGTCTAGTGTGTATTAGATGGCATGTGAGTAGCCTTTGCTAACTTGGCCTTATTTTGACTGGTCCGTCTGATGAGACTGAGTCAGACTGATGAGTTTCTGAAAGGTATAGGGGTTAAGATCATCTCACCCAGGACACTCAATCCTAAACTCTTGTAATGATTTTGATGCTGGGCTACATCTAGTTTTTTGGTAATTCCTCTGAACATATACAATATGCCGGTATTGATTATCCTCTCTGTATCTCAGCATCACACACATGACAGCAGGAGGCCTCTCTCCAGTGCAGAATAGATGGGAGAACAGTGCATTTAAAGACATTACGCTCTAACTAATGGCAACTCTTAGACAGAGCCTCAGTCATTTACCCTCCTGACTGGTCAAACTGCTATAGTTCCCAGCAAAACGTGATTTAAAATGATGTCCTGCGCGGACTACATTCTCTGGGCCGAATGATTCAATTTGGAAATGTATTCATATTTACTTAGTGTACCTGCATCGCATTTGTATAGATCACCCCCAGAGTAAAACTCAAATCGAGCAAATCGAATCAACATATTGAAGACGTAGTCGCACGGAGTCTACAGTCATCCGGACCTAGCAGGGGTCACTCCAATGCCTTTTATGATGTCCCCTTTGAAATCTATCTGAATCACATCAAATTGGATATAAAGATGTGCAGACACATACATCACAGTAAATGGTGTGGCGGAGCATCGCGCGCCAAGAATCCCACCTCAACAATCGGGTTATAAAATCGGCTTTGGATCCTATTAATAATTCACAATCTTGTTAGGGGGAGAACAAACATTTCTGTTCAAGCAATTTAAGTCGCGGGATTGTTATTATAGCCGGAGAGGGGGGTGGGGTGGGGGGGGGGGTGGGTGCCGGCGAGATGGCCTCGGTGTGAGAGAGACGGAGAGCCTGTGAAATTTAAGCCCCCCGCTCCGGCTCCGCTGTGTGCGGAAGAATAACTCAATGCTATTTCACAGTCTCTGCTTTCTTTATTAAAGCACCGTCACAGTAAACATGTCTTTGCCGACGCTCGTCTGCGCAAGCGTTATAGCCGGGGGGGGGGGGGGGGACCGTGCGATTCCTTTTTCTCTCTCCACATCTCTCTCTCTCTCTCTCTCTCTCTTTTCCTCTCCCACTTCTATTACAGGACAAGCATAATGGGTTATTACTAAGGACAGACTCTGCCCTCAAAGTGCCCCGGCAGTCAGGTGGATATTTCCAAAGCATTTCTATCGGCGGTGCTGTTAATGAAATGAAACGTGGCATAGAGCGAGGCGTTCATTTAGACCCATGTGCAAATGTGATAGGGAATATCTGTCTTGAACAAAGTTGCATTAGGCTACAAGTGGCATATCCAATAAATAACCCCAGTATTAATATGCTATAAGCTGCTCTCTACCTGATGGTATTGCTGTACTATTTATAACATAGTACAGTAAAAATAACACTGAAATAAGGTGATGTGATTATAGCTATGTGGAGATGGCAATTATGAAACCAGTTATAAAATGTTTTCCATAATTACAGACCCACACAGGTAAAAGAGCAGCTTAACACATGTGACCTTCTGTTAAAAAAAAAATACATTTAAACACTTATACATTTAAAATCCTTATGTGTGGTAATACCAATAATTTGTATTGAGCTGATAATAATTAAGGCAATATACATGTATTCCATAGCAACCAGCAATGGGTGGCTCATTTTCTATATCAACATAGTTTGGGCTTGTGGATATATCACTAAAGTCAAATACATTTTCATTATGATTCAAGCTATTTCATATGCAGATCATTTTACATTACATTGGCCCCCAGCTGTATGTAAACTTCTGATAACAGATATGTATGTTGATGTCCTGAGTCTTGAGTAATGGAATAGGCGGATAAAGGGATTCAAATGATTGTTGTGTTAGCAAACACTGCCTCCCAGTGGTAGAGATACGCTCCTACAGCAACACAGGGCGACAGGAATGTAGCTGGAATGCAGCTAAAAACAAAATCCTTAACATTAAGACTTTTTTTGGTAACACTTTATAATAACCATCATTAATAAATGGTAAATTGATAGTTAATTAAACTTTAGTTAATAGTTATTTTACTGTTAACAAACAATGAAATAATCATTAATAATGTTTACAATATACAATATATAATTAATAAACAAATGATTTTATATTACACAAACTAATGATAAAATAACATAAATTATAGCATTACTAATAATTAGTAAACATTATTAATGATCATTTCATTGTTTGTTAACAGTAAAATAACTATGAACTAAAGTTTAATTAACTATCAATTTACCATTTATTAATGATGGTTATTATAAAGTGTTACCCTTTTTTTTTTTGGAGAGGGAGCATCTCATTCAAGCTTTGAGGCTGAGCGCTGGTTTTAGACTTAAAATGTCCGATCCAGCATATAAGGTGAAAACAGGTAAAAGGTACAAAGTGAAGCTTCTTGGTCAAAGGAAACCCTTACATGGACCAAGTTAAAAAGGCAAGTATAAAATGTATCATCAATACATATTACCTTGAGATATGTATGAGCTGAGCAGTCTCCTCCACCCTGGTGAGGTGAATCAGCATCATGTGACCTACCTCTTTCCAACTTGGAGTTTATCCAATTCACATGAGATGACAAACATGATAGAAAGGTGTCAGCGTCACAGAGATTGTCCAGAGTTTATCAGAGGGATTGTCCGACATTATTCCTCCTCTGCGCCTTGCGGGGAGCTGCTGCCGTCTTGTCCCACGATCATGCTGCTGTACATCTTCTGCTGCTCCTCTTTAAACGAGTCCTTCACCTTCCCTCTCTTCAGCGCGCCGTCCCTGCCAAGACACAGACACATTCAGAACGCTGACGAGTTGTGCTGTGAATTTAAATATATATATATGTATATATGTATGAATGAACTGTGAGTGATATGAGCATTTAGTAGATTGTCCCTCCTTACCAGGCCAGGTCCAGTAGGCCTCCCTGGTGGGCGATAGCAGATTTCACTCTGTTGGCAAAATGGGCCGCATCCTCCCCATTCTGCTCGAAACAGACATAAAGACAGTGAATATGTTACAGATTCACCTGGAATTAAAGATCTCCATCTTAACAATTCATTTAGTCTATTATCAAGTCCTAAAATCGTAATTTTCTTAAAACAAGTGAAAAAATCTGTCACTGGGGTGAGATCATTTCACTTTTTTCCATTGCAGTTTCACTTGTTTCAGGAATTTTCTAGAAATGAGTGTCAGTATGTTGAAACAAGTCAGAATAAGGCAGATCACTGCACTGCTATCAAGAACATGACACTTGATTCTACAAAATTCTTGAAACAGGTTGATTTGCATTGGAAACAAGTGGAATGATCTAACACCAGAGGCAGATTGTTTCACTTATTTTAAGAAAATTGGATTTTTAGGACTCAATATTAGACTGAACGACTTGTTAAGATTGAGATTTTTTGCAGTGTGTAAGTCAGAGTCTGTGTAACAGAATACTTTCAACATGGTAATTTGAATCTGGTTGTAATATGAAGTCTCTAAAGTTACTGTGACAGAAATGGATGGTTAATAAACCTCTGACAGGATCTGGATGGCAGCATAATATTTTATGTTATATTAACGGAATATCTTACATACAGGTCTAAGTGTAGAGTGGATGATTTCTATAGGATACAGACACTTTTTTGTTTTAACATCATGCTCAGTGATGTAGAAGTAAATAAAAAGGTTAAATCATAGTAAATGAAAACTATGACTTCCAGTCTACAGCGATGCTAACAAGTCACCTAATGTAAGACCAAGTCAAGTCTTAAGTCTTTGGTCACAAATCTGAGTCAAGTCTCAGATGGTCGGCTTAAACCACAAAATGGTTACTTCTAAGAAATAGACAGCCAGCTGATTACATTACCTCTTCTTTAGCTATTAGTATATCGGGCAAGGGTTAAATAAAATGACAATGTGACCTATATGATAGCATAGATAGGAACCACAAGTCTACCTAATTACTTAATACATTATACTGCAATAGGAAAAAACACAATGCAAGCTCAGCTGTTAAAGTTTTAAAGTCTTTGTAAGAACCGAGCATCAAGTCACTATGAGTCCAGTCTGAAGTCACTTTACATGCAACTTAAATGCAACTTGAGGGTTGCCAGTTGGTGATCAGCATAAGGCAAATAACCACCAATATGAACACAAATCAGTTATACTTATGTTTTTGTTGTTTTTTTTACCTTAAAAAACTATCTTCATATAATTTACATCTGTTTCATACTACTATGATGTAGGCTATACTATGAATAAGCTTCATAAAGATTTATGTCTAGTCTATTCCTACAGATAGAAAGGTTGGCAAACTAGCTGGAGCTCCCACAATCCCCCCCTCTTCCATACCTTGGAGATTCTCACCATATTTGACATGAATAAATTCCACATATGTATATTTGTTTTTAGATTTTATAATAATTTACTTCCAATTTCTTTTAATAACTTATATATATTAACCCTCACATCCACTCGTATGGTAATAGATCTACTGATCTTCTTCACAGTCATTTTCATAGAACCAGTAGTCAGTAACCAGTAGTGAATGCTTTTAAAACTATCTAATACTGCTTTTCTTGAAAGAGGACAGTATAAGGTGTTATAGAATGCACTCCCTCTCTCTATATCCCTTTCATTCCTTATAGTGTTATACAGTAGTATAGACCTATTTATATTAGTACATGCACTAGTACACTGTGCATTAGTACAATGCACAGTACTATTGATAATTTTTGTATAATTTTATGTAATGTCAGATGATATATTATTGATTGTTTATTTGTTTTCATGTTATGTATTGTGTGCTGTATATACAGTATGTGTGTATATATGTGATGTGTTTGTATATACAGGTGTATGGCATATGTATGTGAATTTTTATGATGTATTTATATAGGGTGTTTTTTACTATAAGCCCTTAAGGTTTTTTTTATACCATCTGTGCATACCACGTGTTCATATTTTCTCTTTTCCAAATTGCACAAATAAACAAATAAAAAAATCAACTGTATGAAGTGAAATATCTTGTATGGTATTGTCGTGTTGTGTGTAGAATGCAAAAAGGAAAAGCATCATAACTATATTTTGCAGACCTGTCTGGTCATGGGGGGGAGGTACCACACGTTGACGACAATGGCCCAGCTGCTCATCATCCTCAGCAGGTAGCTGACCATGTTGTATTTGGTACTGTTCCAGAAAGCGTCTCCAAAACGAGGGTCATACTGGGACAGACAAGATGACACTCCAGTTATTACAGGCAATTTCTTGAAGGTGAAGAGATAAAGACGGGAGAGACAATATCCATACAGAGCATCACCAAGACCTTTACTTATGAAATAACATTTTAGAGCATGTAGTCAGCTGCATTCTCGAAATATTGAGCAATACACATCAGGCGACATTTTCTCACATAATCGATCACTGCGGAATCAATACATGAATTCATTCTCTGGGCAGTACCTTGATGGCCACTGGGTATATGGTCCCTCCGATTTCAAAGCTTCCTTTATTAAACATCATGACGGACGTATTGTTGATGCAGGTTCCTGTTAGAAGAAGAGTCACAGACAAACAGAAATGATCCTAACTATCATAACACCGCCATCATCCTCAAATATTCTTCTTCATGGCATAGTAGGAACCAACCTTCAGGAAAAATCAGGATGGGAAGTTTGTTCTTCGCTGCAACGTGATCCCTCAGCCTGTGGAAGAGAAGGGAATAGTTTTTCCATTAGTCATACTGTAGGGATGAGAACTTTTTTAATATAATAACAATAATATAGTAATTTTGTACTTGCTGTAAGGAGGGCAGAAGGTGCATGTGTGTGTGTCTGCATTAATCTGACATAGGTTATAAATATATGGCATATTATCCTTGAAATAAAGAGAATATAATCTACCTAATGTCGGTACAGCAAGCATACATTTGGTGCTAAAAACATCTGTGTCTGTCATATAGACTAGCATCACTGACAGAGAGGCTGTGTTATGTGTATTATATGTACTGCTTGGCCACTAATTGAACCGCCTCTTGAGAAAATGAAATGTTCCAGACCCTTGTACTTAAATCTTCAGGTAATTTGTTTCAGTGCAAGCAATGCTAAACTCTGGATTCTACAGCGAGGCCTATTTCAATCCTCTTAGCCATCCCCCATTGGCCCTTAGGGAATCCCCAATGAAACTAGATGTATTTTCCACGTCATAAAGCATCAGGCCAACACACGGATGCTCTATAGGTTCACTACAGTGCACAGTGCATTCAAGGGGACAGCTGAGAGTGAATGATCAAATGCGATTCAGCCATTTTTTTTTAAAGCAATACTCCACTTAGTTTTAACATGGGGATTATTCAGCACTTGGCCACCATGAAAATCAGAATATAAACTAATCACCAGGATCAGATGCAGCTGGACAAGTTTGTAGTGTTAGGATTTTTACTTCCCATTCATTTGAGTGAGACCAGAAAATAGACTGAAAACTGACCTTTAACACGCTGGTGTCTCAACTCAATTTCTTCCTGTTTCTTTGTACTCTACTCCCTCACATTGGGAGAGTATTTTCAGGTAATATTTTACTCAAAGTGCATGGTGATGCATTACAGATTATAAACCCAATAGAAGCACAGATAAACTTTGCTTGCAATGTAATCATGAGACAAACATCTGAAAATTACATTCAGTTTAGTATGTCAATATACTTCATGAAGTATTCAACTTCCTACGCTTTTTGCACATTGGGTTTATTATATGATCATAATTATCCTGCACTCACAACATGCTTATATACCATTTAATTTAACCATTTAGATGTTTTAGTTCGCATAACATACCATACCATGAGACAGGTGGTATATGACAGCTTCAACATGAAAACAGTAAAAGAAAGTGAGTAAAATCGTATTCACCGAATGCCCCAAAACACCTCCATAATCCACTTAAACCCTCTTTGAAGTGGTTGCTAGTTACAGGTACCGCAAAATTTCTAACTCTTGTGTCTCTTTTTTTTCTTCTGCAGGTGATAGTAAACACAGAAAGAATAGAAAATGGTGTAGGTCAGAATGAGTAAGAATTGCAAAGAATGAAACAAAATAAAAACTATTGTAAAAGGAGAAGGTCACAGAAAAAACACATGAATTTCACATGTGGAAAAAATCCCATGCGAAACACATGACATCACATGGGCAATATGTGGAACACATGTGGTTTGCACATGGGGAATGTGTGGTTTTGGAACATGTGTTTTTTCTGTAACAGGATCCTCGCTGACTTGATAGGATGAAAATACAGTGCGAATAAACTCAAATGAAAAATCTAAAATAAAAAAATCTAAAAAGCATTTTCAAATGAATAGATATTGATTCATAGAATAATAGATATTGGATATTGTTTAGAGTCCCAACACAGATTACAGTGCTGCTCAGAAGCAAGAAAATGATTTAACATAATTTAACATAATCCCAGCAATTTTGACCCTAGTTTTACCCTAATTTTCCACCATACCGATCAATTCTGACCAAAATCTTGTAAATCGCTTCAATTTAGAGCTAATTACTGTCCTACGGGGCCAACGGACACTCCAAAAATCAACCCCAAAGCAGCCAAAGCATGTCTTTTCAACACATTGACACTCACTGAATAAGTTTATCTATCACCTGATAATTTTCAATATTTATTTTGCACTACTTCACAGTGTGGTGCCTGGAGAAAGGCAGCTGCAGCCGGTACAGAGTAAACAAGGAAGTGCTAAAGCAGCAGCCAAGGTAGCATCAAAACTGTATGAGAAAGACAGGACTTTACCAACATGTTTCATTACATTACAACACAATCAATGTGTTGAAAAGACATGCTTTGGGTGCTTTTGGGGCTGATTTTAGAGCGTCCATTGGCCCTGTAGGACTGTACTGGGGAGCTGCACACCCAGGCAGGCAAGACATACAGTAAGTAGCTTCTATAGTGAAGCAGTGGGCGAGATTTTGGTCAGAATCAATCGGTATGATGGAAAATGATGGGATAACAGGGTCCAGGCTGAAAATGGCTGGAGTTATTATTAAGGTGTAAAAGGGGCAAAAACTGCCTGTAGGCTGCCAGCTGTAGTAGTCAAAAGTCAAAAGCTATTAAAATATGAATGCACAATGTTAGAATTTAGTGTGTGAGTCAAATCATAAATAAAATGAATAGAGAAATTCCATGAAAAGGCAATTCCAGAAAAGAACAATTTCTTGCAGAATTGTCCCTACTGTTCCTGCTCTAACCGACACCCGAGAGTGCTGCTGTGCAAACCTGTGTCTACACCCTGTGCTGTTATTATTGGTCTCCTTTCCTGCGCGCTAGATGACTGGCTCACCTACTGGTAACAGCTTGGCGGTCTCTCATCTCTGATCTCTCGAACCACACATGGGGGCAAGACCTCAACATCGACCTCTGAATGATCCCCATCAGGCCTCTGTGAACTTGACCCACCTGAGGACGGCATGGGGCAAAGAGCATAGACATTCCCTTGCCTCTTTAGAAACAATAGCTGCTGGGTGAAATATCAAATATCAGTGACACGCCGACCTGCCGTGACGATGATACCCACCATCGCGTAGCATCCATCGTTGGCCAGAATGACAACGTCAATCGGTGTGGTGTGGTTCGCAACGCATATTCCTCCTTTTTGTGGTCGGTTCTCTCTAGAATAATAAGAGGACCAACTGTGTTAATGCCTGGTGATAACTAAAGGCCTGATAAAGAGTGAGAAGTAATGTGAAATAGCACTTGAGCACATCCAGCTGGAACTGACTTGTTGTGGTATTGGATGGTCGCTGAGAGTCCTCTGGCACAGATCCTGTAGCACATCAGATGGACCAGCTCGCTCAGCCAGTTCTTCACACTGTTAATGCAGACACACAAATAAAAGCTAGAATCGTGGAAAATCAGACAAAATGATACCGAAGATGCGAAACCTTCTTAAATGTTTCCTTGTTATTGTACCTGCTGTCAGGCAGAAATCCAACCAGGGTCGTTCCAATCACAAGCCATGTCAGGCCAATGATTGCCAGGGTGATCCTGCAAGAGAAGAAGAGAGACCGCAGTGGAAAAGCCTCGTCTGCAACTCATGTGAATACACAACAAACCGGCACGCGCTCTCTGCCTCTTGCAAAACCACAAAGATATTGAGCAGCGGGTAGACTCTTGCCACATTCACCGTTCCCCCCGAGGAGGTCAAAGGTCGAGCTGGCTCACACTGACCTGAGAGGGAAGAGGACACAGTAGCGCACGAAGACGCCCAGGCCCCAGATGACGGTGAGCCGGAGGCTGATGTAGCGGAAGTTCTGGTTGGTGCGGGTGAGGAGGTTCCAGGAGGCCAGCTCCTCGGAGGAGAAGCACTGGGTCACCCGGTCGTCCACGATGCACTCCACGCCCTTCTTGTAGAAGTAGAAGACGTCGCTCAGGCAGAACTCTCCCCCGGCCAGCGAGCCGCGCCGGGAGCGCCGCAGCTCCCCCATCTCCTCCTCCATGGAGCTCCCCTCTCTCTCGATGATCCCTGTGCAGGTTTCACAACAAAGACAGTGTAGCAGCAAACTACTGAGGTATCCTGCTCTATTACCAGTGATTTAGTGGGAAATACTAAGGCTGGGTATTGGCAAGGACCTCACGATACGATACGTATCACGATACATGGGTCACGATACGATTGTATCACGATACATTGCGATACATATTGCGATACATTGCAATACTCTACATAATTTACTGAAAATTAAAAAATAGAGCTGTAAATACAACTTGCTGTGTACCACCTGGGTAGTCTAATATGTACATCGCATTATATTGATAACTCAGCGGACAAATTGAGTCAAAACTATTTAATTCAAAGGGATTTGAGGGAAATTTAAGGACATTTTAAATCCGTTTAATACATGAATAATTTTTTTAATATATCGATACGGGGGGCTGGAAAATTGATACACTATCATGGAAAAAAATATTGCAATACTCAGCTGTATCGATTTTTTTGCACAGCCCCTAGTAAATACAAAGACCCTATCTTCATGTATCTGATACTACGATGTATACTGTGAATTTCATAAAGATTTGTGAGTGTAAAAAGGTGGTAAACTCTACTGGATAAATACAGAAGTGTGTTTACCCTCCACTACACCCCTGTCTTTTACCTCTTGGACCCTTCCACATGTTTACAGTCTTTATCCACACCTCCAAGAGAGATCCATAGCAGTGTGTACACAAGCATTTACCTTGCCTCATTATATATAACTGGAGTCTGGCTATACCACGTTCTTGGCAAAGGACGCAGGACAGCACATATTCTGCAATCTTTGCTGAATAAATTGCTAAATCATGTTGCGTAACATCCTCCATGTGACTCATTTACTAATACAACAAACTGTCTTGGTGTGTTTTAAAGAGGAATAAATTCATAGGGATAAAACAGCACCAGGATAAATAGCTGCTCTGTAAATATGACTAACTGTTGAAAAGTTATTTATCAATAACTCCAAAAGTTGCTCAACTTTCCGCATCTGTTTATTAGCCATACACAGTTATATATGTTTTCTCTGCCACGAGAAGCCTAAAACCCTTCTAAAGCTCAAGCTGAAAACCAGATTAAAACAATCTGCAGCAGTCGCACAACACGCATCACGCCTAAGCAGAAACGAGTCATATTCCATAGCCGCTACCACGAGGATCACGAGGGCGGTGACCTCTCGCAAAACGTTGAACTCTGCAGCACATTTTTACACAGAGCAGCAGCTGCTGCCAGTGGGGCTGAGGACACAGAGACAGTGTTTCACAGTATATTGGATGTGGGCTGAGCACAAGCTGGTTATTTGGCTGGAGTTATGCAATGTGCGGTTGCTTTATCAGCGTCAGACGGGGGCCTGTGTGTGTGTTTCCTTATCGCCGCACAGCACCCCGACATCAGACGCAAGGACTGACCAATCCGGAGCCCCCACACTCACATGGAGTCACATGAGCAGGGTCAGGCCCGTCTGCAGCTGAATCGAATCCCTCATACCACAGGACACAATGTACTGAGGGGGGGAAACAAGGAACTACAGATGGCTCTTTCTAAGTTAGCGTTTCAACATTTCCCCCAGTGTCTACTGTCTTTACTGGAGCTCACATTAAGGACATATCTAGTGTTGAAACTTATAAAAAAGGAACAAATACAAGAAAGTAAATTGGAAAGTTGAGTATTCATTTGTTGTGAAGCACTCAGGCTCTTCAATAACAAAGCATTAACTCCCTCACAGTGAGCATATAGGTGCTTACCATAGGGCAGGGGGACAGGCACACTGGGCTGCTCCTTGCGTCCCCTCTGGATTCGTAGTGTGGCCCACTAGCAAGAACACAAAGTTATTTTCAGATGACCTCTGACACAATGCCCGCTGCACGTTGCCCAACTGTACATGAATATTAACTGAGGAGTGAACAGGGCAACCACAACTACAGATGGTTCATTTCATCACTGCGGGGACACAGTGATGAAATTTGCATCTGGATCTTTTTTTTGCTTAAATGACAAAGCTCTTCCCTGTCAGACTACATTAGATAAAACAACAGACCCTTTGCCTAAAGAGCAAAACAAGAAAAGCCCTGTGCATTTAAATTACCTCCAGAATTTGGACCAAGATCTTAATATAGACCCCGGTGACTCCCAGGGAGAAGCCAAACATTGCAGGTAGCATGATGAGGCCCAGCACCACAGAGATCCACAGCTGGAACAGCAGCACCGCTACACCCCACAGGTCCTCCATCACTCTCTGCCCCGGCACCCACTGGGCTCATGGCACCACCTACAACACAGGACAACAGCAGTTACAGCTTCTTTTCTTTTTTACTGAGTGTTAATGAAGAAATTCACCCTACGAATAGTGTAATCTTAGAAATGTAAGCTAATGAATACATGACAGTAATATAAGCAGCAAAAAACAAACATAAAGTGTTCAAATATATACCTTAAAGACGTTAAAATAGTCAGCGCGTGCTCCCCCCCAGTCTTAAAGACCCTCGCACGAAGAAGCTGAGTAGTGTCTCAAAACAAAATGCAATCATAAGCCAGCGGGTTGAAAACACGCCCCCGCCGCCGGTGTCACGTCCCAAAGCGAGGCTGCGCAGAAAAAGCGCAGCGCGTGCATGCGGTTATAGCGCGCTTCAGTAATGGCTCCAGTGTGATAAATCTCTGTGGTCAACAAACATGGCGGAGCCAACCGTTCGCATGTCTGGGATTGTTCTGGCTTCATTAATGTTTCAGCATGTTAACAGTGATTCAGACGTGGTGAGGAAGGTTTTCTTTACGTTTAAAGCAATACACGCATAAGGTTAAGCAGTTGTCCTCGGGCACCAATTGGATGTATTGTTTCTGGTTGAGGAAAGCTAGCTAGCAGCGGTGGAAGCGTCCTCGCTGTTCGTTGTTTATTTGACAACTTTTAAGCAAAGTTATGGCTTAGCGTGACAGTTAGGATTTTAACCTCTGAATCGAACCACTTTTATGAGTTTAAGTCAAAAGCACACAACACTGTCACTACGTTAATTTCCATAACTTTTTAAGATAACAGCAAGTTAGCACCGACAAGTCGCGCTCTGCTGTATGGAGAGAACGACACCCAAACTAAAAACCAGCAAATTTAATGTTGCATTGCTTATTCAAGAATACACATAGCCCGTAAAGCTCCACTAAATATATTTTACTCATCACTTGGGTCTACTTTTAAATTCGGCATACTTATTTCAATCAAATTTCAACTTATAGACTTGGTTCACTGTTACCGCCCACCACGGTGTATTTGGGTAGATGGAAGAACAGAATAACATTACATTGCCAGATTTTTTAAAGGAGTTCGGCGTGATTTTATGGAGGGAAATCTGTCAGTCAATAATCACAAATACATGAAATAAAATAAATATACACGAGAAAACATAAATGAATACTAGGACATATATTTAGATTGTTGAATGCAAAAAAACATAAACACAAATAACCTTACTGTGTAAACTATATGTAAATGTATCATCATCAAAAACATGTATTTGTATTTGTGAATACAAGTTTTGTTTTCATAAAAAAAATATAAAAAATTCAAGAGGTTTTCACTTACATTACAATGATTTCCCTCCACACGACTTTGTCAAGGCTGTAATGTAGCTATTATTTATTTGTATTTATTTATGTTTTAAGTCTGACAGCAGTCAGTGTTGAACCCATAAATCATGGAAAAAGACCACACAGCAAAAGCCATTGCTGGTCAAAAACTGGTTCTAATGTTAATATATTCTTATCAGAAAATATGAATCATTATAATGATAGGACTAGTAATGCATTGAAATGTTTTTATCATTGTTGCTGGGGAAAGAAAACTGTTTTTCAAGTGGGTGATAACATCTACCCTAGAACATGAATATAACTAAGCATGTCCATCTTCTGACTTTGCAGGAAGGTCTCATTCTCGGGGAGTTCAAATTTGAAGAGCATGTTACCATCAATGACTCTCAAGTTGATCACATTGACATTGAGGAAATATATAGTAAGTTATTCTTAATCTTGTTCACACACACACACACACACACAGTTACATCCTGTTGCCACATAATACAGCTTGGTTTCTTTTCCAGATATCCAAAAACACATAACCTGCCACAAACTGAATAAGTAAGTACTGCATGGAAGATTAAAAATTCATATTGTGACTCAGGAGAGTCGTTTGCATTCTAGGAATCATCACACATGTTCAAAACACAATTTCAGCTTAATTTAGATCAATCATTAATACCACAAATTATTCTTTGTTCTCCCTGTAGCTTTTATAATGGAGTAGGAGAGGTAAACCAGGATATAATAAAGGAAATCTTGGCAGACAATAAGCAGGTAAGTCAGTGGAACCTACCAAACTAATAACAGATTTAAAAAGTTCACTGTAGATTCTAAATTTTGTATTTATAAAACCATGTCTCCAATTCAAAACTTTATCTAATCTTTATCTAACTTTATCTATTGTTTTCTGTTCAACTCTGGAGGAGAGTGTGATTGGTTGGTACAGGCAACGCAGGAACACAGATCAGCAAATGACGTTAAGGGAGAAGGTCGTCCACGAGAACCTGAAGAGGGCGCTGTCCAATCCTCACATGATCTTTCTGCTGCTGACGCCCAGCAAGTTCACATCAACGGGCTCCACTCACAGGACGGAGTACGCCGCCTTCATATCGCACAGCAGGTCAGGATGTGGGACTCATATTTTCCACAGCCATAGGAAGAGATGAGGATTGAAGGAACACACTGAGTTTGGTCCGTTGGTCAGTGTACCTGTTAAAGGATGAAAACATAGACACCTAAATTATCTATTATTATTAAATATTATTATTATTTGGTGTGTTCACTAGGCTTGGGCGATATCCAATATTTTGCCTAATATCGCGATACTGTCCCGCCAAAATATTGCGATATACAATATTATTGTGTTGGTTTTTTATTGTTTTTTGTTTTTTTTCCCCCCAGTTTCTTTTCCCAGGTTTTCGGGGATATTTTATTGTATTTCTTCCAAATTACATCAAATTTCTAGGTTATTATAATAATAATTATTATTATTATAAACAGCCTAGAAATAGGGCTAGGCGATATGGTTGAAATCAATATCACGACAATCATAAGGATTTTTCTCGATATCAGTATATATCACGATATGGTTCATGTATGCAAAATCACGTTAAATAATCAAATTAATGTTCATCTCATTGAACCGAATGGTGATGTTAGGTGTGATGTCAAACAAAACAGAAATATTCAAATAATATTCCTACCATACCTCATTTTATCAGAGTTTTTATGTAAAATTTGCTTGTCATCATCAATTCAGACAGCAGAAATGTGTGTCACGATATCAAAAAATATCTTCATATCATCACAATATGATTCCACTGAAAGACGATAAACGATAATATTGAATTATCGCCCAGCCCTACCTAGAAATTCAATCTTAGTATTCAAGCATTGGAAGAAACAATGGCCATTTGGTATAATTTTCTCATTCCTGCCATTTCCAGAAAAATGGGCTGATTATGGAAACGGGAACCAACTTGAATTAAAATGACAAAATTTTCACTTCAAGTATGATTATTGTTGTGGTTTTTATCGTACCACTAGTAGATTATAGGTTTATAAGTTTAAAAGCTTTTACAATTGTGATCTAAGCAACACATGGTGCCATGGCTGGTAAGGGTCAAGGACCTTTTGTGTTTGTGTGAGTGTGTGTGTGTTGGTGGGGGGCATATTCGATATCGCATATTGCTGCAGTGTCAACACTCTATATTGCATATACAGTAATGTATAAATAGTATACTGCAATCCATTTACAATATCAGTGTTCTCCATCATATAAACAGACACTAGCAAAGATCAGCATTCATGTGCTTTCTTTGCCCTGATATTGATGAGAATCCTGTGTTTCTTGTTCTGAGCAGACGGTTCGTTAACGTTCCTGTCTCGGTCAACAACCTGGGCTTGCTGGAGCAGCTGGCTTACTGGAAGGTCTCCGCACCGTGTTCAGCAGCGGGCTACAACCTCACCATGAAGAAACACGGGTACGCTGCTGCAGTCATGGGAGGATCCATGTTTCTATTCGTGCGTTTGCTCCTATAACTGACAATTTCTGTTTTTTTTCTACTCTGTTCTAGGTCTAAATTTTTCAACTCAAACGGCTCGCTGAGAGAAGTCAATGAAGTCGACAACATGAACGATTCTTTACAGTCTGAACTGCAGGTGAGGAATTAGAGGAAAGTGTCCCGGGTTGTCCCAGGCTCGGCAGCTGTTCCTCACCGCCGTCCCGTTTACTCGCTCCTCTTGTTTCTCCACGCAGAAGGCCTGCAGGGACGTGGAGGAGAGCGAGCGGCTGGTCGAGAGGCTGCTGGCAGACGTTTCCGCTCTCAGGAAGATAGTCGGCGAGAAGAGACGGCACAAACTGGGAGAAGGTATGTACTGTCCTCTTGTGTAGGATTTCCCCCTAAATATATCCCTGAACGAATGAATGAAATTTCCACGTTTCCCCCCCCTGAGCGTGTCAACTCTCTCCCCCGCAGACACGGACGCAGCCTTCCCGCCCGAGCCCAAGAAGAACCTGCTGCTCCACGAGGCCCTCGAGGCCCTGTTCGCTCGCTCGCCTCTCTTCCAGACCCGGACTTTGACCCTCCAGGCCGCCCCCGTGCCGGAGACCTCCTGCGGCGCCGACCCCGGCGCCGCGAGATCGTCCGATCCAGAGGAGGGAGCGCAGCCGGGCAGAAGCTTCTCCCGTAAAAGGTCGGGCAAAACGCAGCCGAGCGGGGATAAGAAACGGCAAAAATGCTGACCTTGCAACATTTAGTCTAGGTGTAATCATTTAGTTTTTATATAAATTATTTTTTGGGGGCATTGAAAGTGGAGAGAAACACAGGAAAGACTGGAGAGAGAGACGGGGGTATTAAATACAATGTGTAAAAATTGTATCATTCAATTGCTGAGAGGTTTACATTTTTGAATAAGCAAAATAAAGCCTATACACATTTTATGAAGTGGTTTATGCGTTATCATCGATAGCCCATTCAATTCAGTTCAGTTTTCATTGATACTGTCGGAGTACGAATGAGGTGGATGAACACAACACACTCTACACAAAAATGGACACATACACACACTACCAGTTTCACTTCACATGTGATTTCATTTGATTTTATTCCCCTGACCTGAACTATTTTACCTCTTTGAGTTGTTCATCTACTTTTTTTATTCAGGTATTTTTTATCTTTGATTTTCATGATGATGTTTTTGGTTCTTTTGTGGTTTTTATAATCTCATCTGCATTTTTTTTCTCTCTGCATGTGCACATATTTAAAACTATCTCAAGTGATTTCAAGGGCATTGGGAGGCGCGTTGATGAAGAGTGAGCATGTGCTAAAACAGCGGCTCAACTCAGAAGTGGGACAGGGACAAAATAAACATGAGTAAAATGTACAACCTATCTAATATTGATTTTTTTTTTTTTTTTTTTTTTCCCTCTTTATGGGCCAGCTGCCATTGCTCTCACACCACAAACAATCCTAAAAGAAGTTTGTTGGAAAGACTGACAAGATGGATGGTCAATCTTTTTTTAGATGTGGATTCTAAATAAATTTGACAGTATTTGCTTGATCTTTGCTCTCCATTATTATAAAAATTACAACTTGCTCCTAAGGCCAAAGAAATGCACAATTTTAACAGTAATCAAACTCAGAATTTAGAAACTTTAATGAACACATTAATACAGATTCAACACAAATGACAGAGTATGTATAACATTGATGCACTAATCCAAATGTCTGATACCACAGATGTTGGGATCCTTCATAAACTGCGGCTGCTTGTGGGTCACTGGCATGAAACCTGGGTGGGAAGATGGAAACAGTGTTATTAGAACTATATAAAGACTATCCGAAAGCAATTAAATAAAAGCAGCATCTGCACATTTTAGGACTGTTCAAAGATATCCAGGTACCAATTGGTTTTTGTGCAACATTCCCTGTTATGATGCCGATTAAAGACATATTCAGTTTATATTCAAGATACAGCTCAGTTTGTTGGTATTCTAATTTTCACCCAAATAGACAGCTTGGCAATTGTCACCAGTGGTGTAAATGTCCAGATGTCACTGTGAGGCCAATAGATGTTAGAAGTGATTTAGGGTGGATTTTTCATTTAAGTAATGCACACATATGCACCTTCATTTATATCAGCACTGAGTCTATTCTTCCTCAATTTTAGCAGGGCCATTTAATTGTATCAAGTTATTGTGTCACCTAGTTTCTGAGCTGGTTGTCCATTGAGATTGTGAAAGAAGTAAAAAATTCAGAAGGTCTGAAATGCTGTCATGATAAAGATAAATTAGAGCTGGGCGATAATTCAATATTCGTTTATCGTCTTTCAGTGGAATCATATCCTGATGATATGAAGATATTTTAATATCGTGACACACATTTCTGCTGTCTACATTGATGATGACAAGCACATTTTACTTAAAAAACTCTGATAAAATGAGGTATGGTAGGAATATTATTTGAATATTTCTGTTTTGTTTGACATCACACCTAACATCACCATTCGGTTCAATGAGATGAACATTAATTTGATTATTTAACATGATTTTGCATACATGAACCATATCGTGATATATATTGATATCGAGAAAAATCCTTATGATTATCATGATATTAATTTCAACCATATCGCCCAGCCCTAAGATAAATGTATGGAAGGGACTACCATATTTATAAATTATGATCACAGAGTTCAGCCTATTAACATTTCCAATGACCGACTGTCTTCCTTCAGTGAGTCTCTTGGTCCTTACTGCACTATTGTTGTGTAAATACTTTATTAAAACGGTCAAATACTTATACATACACACCTTATACACCATATTCTACAGCTATAAACATTTGTAAATTTAAACAATTTAAGTAACCACTTGGTATGGCACCCACTCTATTGGAAAGATAATAGACTTACCCATCGAGTGAGCTTTCTTAATAGCTTTGGAGACTTCCCTCTGTTTTCTACCACACAAGCCTGGGAAACAAAACACAGGAACAATCTGCATCAATCTGCTTATGCACAAAATGTTGCAAACTGCTGACCAGACAAATCCTGTTCCCACTCCTCACCTGTGATGTGCCGGCCATAGATCCTGCCTGTGTGAGGGGACACGAACTGGGACAGCAACTGTAAGCAAAACAGAGTAAACACACTGTAACTACTTATCATCTGATAGTGACATACAGTTTTAAAGTCAGCTTTAGTGTTACACTCACCTGAGTATTTTTGAAATCCACTGTGACTGATGCACTGCAGAGAATGCATCCCTTATGTGGTTCCTTGAATGGATTATCCATCTTCACAGGCTTATGGATGAAGAAAACATTATTGGGCTCTGTGCTTCCGGTAATTTCAACATTAATGTAACAAGCGTTTGTGTATGAAATGCTTACCATGTCATCTTGGTTGGTTGGTTGGGTTACGTTTGAGGTGGCTGATAGACTCCTTAAACCTGTAATGCAGACCAGTGCATGTTTCATAATAAGCTCACTGAATTTGAATGCTAGCTAGCGTTAGCAACATCCTCTGTAGCTACGAATGACACAGAAATTCACTTTAGCATAAATCTAGCTATAATGAACCAATACCTTGTAAACTCTATCACATGTTTAAAGTCATGTTAAAGCATAATTGCAGTCTTACTTGTATTTCCATACTGCGAAACAACACGTTTTAGTGTTTGCACTCCTCTCAGAGCAAGCATTTTGACCTGACAGAGTACAGGATGTTGTCCGACACAAATCCCGGTGTTTCACTGGGGTTTAACACTACAAGTTCCTATCACTCGTAGTTGTTTGTTCATTGGTAAAGAATTATAAATAAAATGAATTTAAAAATGTATATGTAAATACATATTCAATGTGCGATTCATTAGCTATTAAATGACGATGTAAATGTAAATTTAATATTTAGCTCTAATATTAGTCGGACAGAATTAGACGTTACCATCTACAAAGATGAGAAGTCGAAAAGACAAAAATCCTCTCCAGCCAATGAAAAACGGTTGTCCTCTACAACGGTAGATCTCGCGCGTGCGCACACATACAATAAAACAATAGATTGACAATTTATATTTGATACAGCAACATATCACAATCTACATCAAGTATGTGGCTACTCATCAGGAAGTCTGTTTTAAATTTGACCTTAGTTCGTTTTTAGGCAAACTCGAACAAACTCGAAACAACAGCTTAGCGAAGTTTGTTTCAGTCAACGCTAAGTTATTTTCTGCTATCAGTAGTTTATCATACACTACTCTTATCCTGGCACAAAGAAAACAACCAAGCCTGTAACAAAGCTATTGGACACTTTGACACTCTTTACTGACTCCCAGTCAAAACAGAACAGACCGTTCTACTTAACCGGTAAACCGAAGACGGAAGTGATAGCAGGTTCTTCTCTTGCTCACGTTACATTAGCAGATGTTTACAATTTTCAAATGTGATTTACACCGAGCATGTCTAGTCGGTCTATGGTCTAGCCTTGCACTTAGTTGCAAGCTAGTCTTAACGTTACGTAGCTATTTATATTATATTATATTACTAATTTTGTTTGGCTGTGACCTCAGGCTTGTATTCACTAACATAACTATTTATTTCTATTGTTCGCTTTGACTGTTTCAGCTTGACAGCTCCAATTTGGAGTTATTGTGTCCAACTGCCGTCAAGGTAGTAAGCTAACGAATCTAGTTTAACATTACTTGTTTGGTGCACTTAAGCAGTGCTTTTTTATTAGCATAGATACTTATAATTTCGTAGCGATGTGTGGTCGTCTATAGCCCTTATTCAGGTCCCAAAACCGTTGCAGCACCACTGTCATTGCCTTAACGTTAGCCTGCTAACTCACAGTTTCTGTATGGTTTGTGGATGAAGCATCAAGTAGCTGAGATGTGGTAGCTTGGCCTGGACAATGATGAATGCTGAAAAGCAAGAAATTAAAGTACGAAGAGTGTCGTCAAGGAAGAGGTCTAGGGACAGTCTTAAAAGTCACTTGACACCTGCCAAAAAAAGAGGAAGTACATCATTAGGGCAATGTCCTGACAGCACAGAAAACGGGGTGTTCACCGGTGCCATGGCTGATATAAAAGCTACTGAGGTATGTTATGTTGCCAGTATTGATCAGAGGACTTTTGTCTTAATTGCAGAACTGCCAGTTAAGTAACTCTCCTGCTTTTCTGTGCAGTACTGCAGTGACAATGAAGACTTGTTTGGGGACTACGACAGCATCCTGGGTGACAGCTCTTTCCTGGCTAAACTGGACTGTGCAGAGCAAGATGAAAGGCGGCACGGCCTTCACTGTGCAGCCAACACCGGCCCTGCGGATCAGCCGGATGCCGACTTCACCTCGTTGCGGTCGTCAAAAGACAGCCTCTTGAAACAGGCTTGCGATGACGTTCTTACTGACTCCATCCTAGACGACTTCAGAGAGGAATCCCTGAAGGACTTGCCAGCCACGCAGCGTGAATTTCAAGAAGAGGTTCTCGAAGGTGCAAAGAGGGACAAACGGCGAGAAGGGGATAAAACTTCTACTCCTTTTAGAAACACAGTTGAAGAGGAAACCGAACGGGCCTTCGGAAATAGAACGGCCAGTTCTCCTAAAGCAAAGAGACGCGTGACCGATCAGCTGAAGAGAGCTCTGCTGTGTAACGCAGCAGCTCCCTCCAGTGTCTCGCGTACTGCGGTGCTGAAAGAGGCTGTGGTCAGTGAGGAGATCAGCTTTGCCATGCAGGCCATGGAGACTGTATCTGCAGAGACAACAGACCTCGGGCCTTTCTTTGGGCTTCCCACCAAAGTGAAAGACCTGATATGCAAACTTAAAGGAATCAAGAACTTATACGGTGATGTAGTGTACTGAGAACTCACAACCAGATTCTGTTTTAGTAATGAAGCCAGCATATTTGATATAGGCTAGACCAGAGTTATATCTGATGATCATTGTATTCCATTTTTCAGATTGGCAAGAGACCTGTCTGAACCTGGACTGTGTTCAGGAGAGGAGGAATCTGATCTACTCCCTTCCCACCAGTGGAGGGAAGACACTTGTTGCAGAGATCCTCATCCTCAGAGAGCTGCTGTGCAGGAAGAAAGACTCTCTTTTCATCTTGCCATACGTCGCATTGGTGCAAGAGAAGGTGCCGGGGCTTAAGGATAACCGGGCCATGCAAAACAAACCGTTTATTAGTTTGTTAATTTCAGTTCTCCTATATTTGCAGGTGCGTGGCTTGGCAAGCTTTGGCCTGGAGCTGGACTTCATGGTGGAGGAGTACGCCGGCAGCAAGGGCAGATTCCCTCCGGTGAAGAGGAGAAATAGAAGGTCCCTCTACATTGCGACAATAGAAAAGGCCCACAGCCTGGTCAACTCTCTGATAGAGACCGACAGGCTGGATAACCTGGGACTGGTGGTCGTCGATGAGGTACGCAGACATACAGTTTGTTTTTTTTGCAGCTGGGGGGTTAATATTCTGAGAAAAAACTTAGAAATTCATATTTTTTTTCTCACAAATTTCTGACTTTAATCTCAGAATTTCTGGGGGGTTTTTCTTGCCAATTTCTGAGTTATTTTCTTGCACATTTCTGACTGATTTATGAGATTTTTCTTGCAAATTTCTGAGTTTTTTTTCTTGCCAATTTCTGAGTTATTTTCTTGCACATTTCTGACTGATTTATGAGATTTATGAGATTTTTCTTGCAAATTTCTGAGTTTTTTTTTCTTGCCAATTTCTGAGTTTTTTTTCTTGAAAATTTCTGAGTTTTTTTCTTGCACATTTCTGACTAATTTCTGAGATTTATGAGATTTTTCTTGCAAGAGTTTTTTTATTTTCTCGCAAATGTCTGACTTTAATCTCAGAATTTCAGAGTTTTTTCTCAGAATATTACCCCCTTCCCCCTGGCTGCAGTAAAAGCAATGGCCCTAATACTCTTCGGTACATTAGCTGTGGAAGTGAAGACAGTAGGAGGTTTAATGACGCAGCTTATCTTCCATGTACAGCTTCACATGCTGGGTGACGGCAGCCGAGGGGCTGTTATTGAAATGACACTGGCCAAAGTTCTGTACGCCAGCAGTAAGTGTCCCTTATTCTGATTGCTTTTTTACTTTTATCACAGTTGTTATTGATGTCTATTGCTGTTAATGATGCATATATATTCTTTTTCAGAGACAACTCAGATAATTGGAATGAGCGCTACTCTGGGAAACATAAAAGACCTTCAGACGTTTTTGAGAGCTGAAAATTACACTAACGACTTCAGGCCTGTATGTGATTTTAAACTCTACATTATAACTCTGTGGAATATTTGTAGTTTGTCATCAACCACTGATATTATATAGACCTGCACAAGAGCTGTCCTGGTGTTTCTGATCCAGCTACCACCAGCCAAATTATGTTGTTTTGTTTTTATTGTTGTTGTCCTTTTGTATTCTAAAAATCTGGTTGGCTGCTTAGTTTTAGTCCTTACCTGCCACTGTAGCTTGAAGACAAATGTATTTTTTTTTGCCCTTCCCAGGTGCAGCTGAGGGAATATGTGAAACTGAAGGACAGTATCTATGAGGTGGACCCAAAGGAAGAGGACTGTTTTAAGTTCTCACGTCCTCTCAACTTCAAGGTAATTCGAATAGTCACTCATTTACACATTTACTTGAATAATCACACAGTTTTACAGTCGTCAGGTTTACAGTTTATAGTCACTCAACCATCAGTTGTTTTTCAGCATGAGTACATGTCTGATGTCTGATCCCATAGTACTCCAGTTCGATGCAAAAGATAGACCCGGATCACATTATCGCCTTGGTGACCGAGGTCATACCGACCCACTCGTGCCTGGTCTTCTGTCCCACCAAGAAGAACTGTGAAAACGTGGCGGGGATGATCTGCAAATATCTGAAAGAGTAAGTGGAGCAGCCGGCTGGGTGTGGACAGTCCCTCCTCTAGCGGTGATTCAGTCTCACCCGTTTCGCTCTCACAGGGAGTTCCTCCTGCACAAGGAGGCGGAGAAGGCCGTCCTGCTCAGAGAGCTGAGGAACAGCGGGAACGGCTCCGTGTGCCCGGTGCTCCGGAAGACCGTGCCGTACGGTTTAGCCTATCACCACAGCGGGCTGACCGGCGAGGAGAGGAAGCTGGTGGAGGACGCCTACTCCGATGGGGTTCTCTGCCTCCTCGCTTGTACCTCCACCCTGGCTGCTGGGATCAACCTGCCTGCCCGCAGGTCAGTGGATGACATACTGACGGGTTTGGTTTTCACTAGAAGTTGGTGTCACAGATAAGAGAGGGGAAATGCTGATTACACTTGATCAGCTGGTTTATTTCAAGTTGTATACAGTGTTGTTTTGACTACAAACAAGCAGCAGGTTGCCATTTTCATTTAAATCTAAAATGTTTCAATGAAAGTTGAGATGTTTTGCCCTCCTGCTATTTTAAGATTTTGCTACTTTGGCAAATACTTGGCCGTAATCAGCACTCATATCCACAAATTAGCCTACAGCTTGTTTATAAAAGTTCTAATGAACCTCAGTTTTTTAGTTTGCCACTGAATCAGTATTAGGGCTGAACAATTAATCGAAATTTTATCGAAATCGCAATATGGCCCACTGCAATTTTCAAATCGCAGGAGGCGCAATATTTGTTAAAGGTGAAATGTGTGTCAAAATACCATGTTAAATGAAATATTGTGGTGCTGCAGAGATGTCCTGGCCTACACATCATATTCTACAGACTCAAGAAAACATCTTTGTTTGGTACAGATCCCCGCAAAAAATCACACCATAATCATTTGAATACGTTTTTCAATGAAAATGAGAATAATGATGTAAAAATTATCATTCCCTCTAATATCGCAAATCATATCGCAATTGCAATATCAGTTCAGAATCGTTCAGCCCTAATCAGTGTACCCCTCCTTCTCAAAATATAGAGTCATGATGTGTCTCACTTGCTGTATCTCATGCCATAAGAACAAATGCAACCTATTTCTGGGGTTGCCCCCCAATGTTCACACACCAGAGTGATTCTGCGTTCACCCTATGTGGCCACGGACTTCCTGAAGAGGAGCCAGTACAAGCAGATGGTGGGCAGGGCCGGTCGGGCGGGGATAGACACTATAGGAGAGAGCATCCTCATCCTGCAGGACAAGGACAAGACCATGGTAATAACACTCACAACATACCAGTAAATATGGTTTTATACATAATATGTTGCTGTTGCATTTTTCTTTATTCTGTGTTTTTCAGGCTAAAAAGCTGGTGTCTGCCCCGATGGAGATCTGTTACAGCAACCTTATGCATGACAATGGAAAGGGCGTTCTCAGTCTCATCCTATCTCTCATTGGATTAAATGTAAATACCTCTGCTATTAATTGCTTAGCATCCACCATGAAATCCAAGTTAGATACATCCTCTCATCGAAGCTGTTGCAGTCTTGATTGCTGAGAGTTTTGTCCCCATGTAGATCACCAGCTCATTAGAGCAGGTGAAGGACTTCATGTCTGCCACCCTCCTGCATGTCCAGGAGAGGCAGCTGTGTGTGGAAAGGAGCCTGGGGGAAACCGTACAGGAGTGTGTGGGACTCCTGAAAGAGAAGGGTCTGGTCGCCGTGTCTGCGGACGCGCGGGGTGAAATCCTGCAAGTCACCAGGCTGGGAAAAGCAACCTACAAAGGTACTGTAGGTCCCTCTCATGTCACCCGGGTTTGTTTTTCATGTGGATCGTTCAGTGCCACGTTCAGTCTGCTTTATCCATCCGGCCTCCCTCAGGCTCTGTGGACCTGACCTACAGTGACGAGCTGTATAAAGACCTTTCCAAAGGCCTGGAGAGTCTGATGCTGGACAGTTTCCTCCACTTGGTCTATCTGGTCACACCTTACGACCTGATTTCCCAGTGCAAGCCCGACTGGATGATATACTTCAGACAGGTACAGCATGACCATGAATGATTCGTTAAGTCGCTTTTCTCTCGGTAGACTCGTGTACATGAGCTTTGTTCTGCTGGTGTGTTTCAGTTCACCCTGTTGTCCACTTCGGAGCAGAAGATGTCCGCGGCGGTCGGCGTGCCGGAGAGTTTCGTTGCCAGAAAGGCTGCTGGGCAGACAGTGAAAAAGGTAAGAAACACAGGAAAACATCATCATGATTTTTTTCTCTTCTATCCAAACAGCCCAGCAGCTTGTACTTAAATATGATATTCAGTATCTAATTTGTCAGGAGTTAAGGGATTAGGACTGTTCCTAAACCTATAAGCGTTTAGGGATTTTGAGAAGTATTAAATTCAATAATTATCGTTGGATAATTACGTTGCCCACACACACACAAGTGTGGGAGGTAATCTGTAAGCATCACAAATGCCCTTTGTGCTATCATTAAAAATATGACGCAACTGATATCAAGTGTTTTCATGGAGTATGTTCTTTACCCCACTGTGCCACCAGCACACCTCATAAATGTCAAACTTGATGACACAGTACATGTTGTTCTGTCTTGCCTCTGTCTTAGAATATGAATCCGGTGGTGGTGAAGCGGTTGTACCTGGCCCTGGTGCTCTTCAACTTGCTGAAGGAAACGAACCTGTGGAGCGTGGCGGAGAAGTTCCAGCTCAGCCGAGGTTTCATCCAGACGCTGCTCAGCTCCTCCTCGGCCTTCTGCTCCTGCGTGCTGCACTTCACAGAGGTATCGCCCAAAACCCAGCCGTAAGATTGAATACCCCACGTCTTGCAGTGTAGTTGATTTGATTTGATTTGATTTTATTGGGAATTTAAAAGCACAACAACTCAAAATAGTATCCTGACACCAAATCCCAGAGGATAGCACTTAAAAGCATTACTAAAAACACTTATTTCCAAAGTGGTCCTCGATGGAAACAAACAAACACAATACATAAAGAAAACAAACAGGTCGATGGAAACAAACAAATTACAAGATACACCTACTATCCCCCCTTGCAACCCCACGCCCATGGTTTCACGCAGGATATCACTGAGGTTGGACCTCCGTTCTGTTAAGGATAATCAACAGCGATTTCACTTCTCTGCGATCAGGAACTGGAGGAGTTTTGGCCGTTCAAAGCTCTCCTGGCGGAGCTGACCCGGAGGCTGAGCTACTGTGTGACGGCTGAACTCATCCCTCTGATGGAGGTGGCCGGGGTCATGGAGGTCAGTACGCATTGTGGACCCCCCACTTTGTTCTAAGGGAATTTTCTGAGAACATTTTGTGAATAATTCCTATATGCTGGGAACCTCCTGGAACCCCGTTAAGAACCCCTGGTGGTCCCCGGCCCCAGTTTGGAAACCACCGGTCGAGAGTAACACACACAGGAAAATAGATATTCTGAAGATAAAATCAAATTTATGTTTACTACAACAACCTTTGTGTTTGTTTTTCCCCCAGTCCAGGGCAAAGCAGCTCTACAACGCCGGTTACAAGACGCTGGCTCACCTCGCCAATGCCGACCCGAGCGCTCTCGCCAAGAATGTCGAGAACCTCTACAAGAAACAAGCCAACCAAATAGTGGCTTCCGCAAAAGTAAATAGACTATCTTCCCGTCCTTTATCTGATGCTGCAGGTTTTCAGAGATGCAATCCAGAGCCCACGTTTAATGAATCATCCTGCTTTCTCAAGTACTTTGAACATCTTAGTAATTAATTTTCCCGTGCGCAGTAGTTGCATTCAAATTAACGTCTCAACTTTCTCCTGCTTTTGTCTATCAGATGATGTATCTCTCTCTTCCAGATGCTTCTGAATGAGAAGGCTGCAGCTCTCCAGGAAGAAGTGGATGACTTGCTAATGATGCCGCTAGATCTCCCCCAGCTATAAAACCGACATAACTCATTTGAGTTCATCTATTACAGAGAAGTTTTATTCTCCTTGTAAACTGCTTAAATATTTGCCATTGTTTTTTTTTTATTGTTTCACCCACTGGAAAGCCATATCTTATTAAATTATACACAAGATCAATTCCCCTTGATGTTTTTGTCACGATCAATTGAAATATGTTGATGCAGTCCAGAAATACAGGCCTGTAAACAAAATATTAGAGTGAGAACTTAACTACCAGACATAAGCCAGCAGTCAGATCTTGGCTCTACCAGACTTTTTCATAGATAACCAACCATCATTTTGAGGATCTGTTGTAACAAATGTAGCTGGGTAAAATAGCGAAAATGACTGGTGAATTTTAGAGTGAAAAGAGGCTGATGGAGGAAAAATGTTTGATACTAGGTATGGCAGAAATGGCAATTCTGAATTTAGAGTGGGCTTCACCTTTTCTTGATTTATCAGGAAAACAATTTATGCCAAATTTGTGCCTATTATATCAATGCTGTAACATGCAGACCAATCAGTGGGTATGTAAAAAAAATAATAATAATAATGTGTAGGCCTACATGGAGTGATTCTACAGTAAGTGGGTGGTATATTGACTGAATCCAAATCTTCAGTGTTCTTAATACTTCTTTGGCCACGTTCTTTTTTAGTTAGCTATATTTTCTACATTTTCTGTTTGATAAATGTGTCAGTCACTATCCTCTTTTCATGTAGGCTACACTTTTAAAACATTTTCACTTGATGTTGAGACCATTTCAATCCCCAGTATCCATGCCGAAGCTGCTACCCATACATCTACACAGGATGTTTCAAAATAAAGGGTGATTTTGCCTGTTTTCAAAAAGGATGGCAGTAGCTTGGTTGGTGTCTCCTGAAATCAAAAGTCAAAAAGTAACTCAAAAAGTCAAAAGTAACTGCTTTCATTGTGAAGTAGTTAGTAGTTTAGTTTTACAGTAGTTTGCTTCTTCAACACTATACAACTAGAGAGACTTATGAGACTTTTGTCCATCTAGTACATAGAGAGGGCTAAATAATGCTTAAAAAAATAAATAAATATGTGGTTATGTGAAAATTAACCAATAAATGTAGTTAAAAGTAATCATCAGTCCAGAGTGGGACAAACCACTTCAAAAGCCATGTCAGAGGACCATTCAGTTCCCATTTATATATAATATAACTATAAACTTAAAAAGGAGGCTATAAACTAGGCTATAATAAAACAATAAAATAATACACTGAAATAAGAGGGACATTAATCATTTGCATCAGTGTAGTATCTTTTCTGCAACAGTGGCGTCCTCAATGGAAATAATTATTAATTTAACCATCCTTAATATATGAAATAGCAATATAACTAATATTCTCATTGTTAATTCAGGTGTATTCATGTGTTCCTGAGCTGTTGTTTACGTCAGCACGCCACAGTGTGTGAAGCCAATGAAAGGCGCGCTGCTCAATCAAAGGCAGCTGCTGGAGAGAACAGGAGGAGTGTTCAGGAAGTCTCCTCCTCCGCCGTACTCACTCACCGTCCACCGCAAAACAGAGACAAACACAGGCATGACTCGTCGGTGTGTCGTTCCTCTGCTGCCATGAAGTCGGTCGTGTTCATCTTGGTGTTCGGCTTGTTTCGGCGTCACAGATTTGAGGTCGGAGCAGATAGGGGCTTCGGGAGAAATGAGACGGATTTGGCGGATGTGAGTTTGGATGTGGATTTGTCCGGAGTGCTCGGCACAGTGGACCAGCGCTATCTATCTGTGGCCATAGATGCCAGTCTGGTGGCAGAAGAAAAGTTTATGTACCTTTTGGGGTAGGTTACTGTTTGAATTACAAGGAACACTGTATTTGCTTTGAACAGTATCGGTAGCTGTTTTACTGACTGTTGACCAAGGGAGTCAGCTCACGAAATCCTAAGGTACCGAGAAAGTCCTGGCATAGTAACATTTCCCACCAAAGCTTCTTCAACACCCGTCTATATCCACTAAATTTCGGACTGATTTATATCCACTGAATCTCTGTTAATAATGATATGGCATGACATAGTGATAAATACCACAAGATTAAATTTGGACTCAGTTAGGCTAAGCTGTGGCATTCCATCTCCACTGTGTCCATTCCAAAGAATTCACTAAGGCCAGTGATTCTCAACCTTTTTCATATCAAGGACCCTAATGTAGTCCACATTAGGTGCCACAGACCCCCATTTGATGAGATTTTGTCTCTCAGACCCAAATCTGAAAATATTTGTATTGTTAGATATGATTTTGTCCAGAATTCCATCACTATCTGTATTGTAGGTAGAGAGATAACAGAGAAACTATGATCAAAACAGTCATTCTTCTACATTCTCTAACTGTGTTAACTTCTTGTAAATGAAGTAACGCTGAAGTTTAATGATTCATCAATTCGCTGGGGACCCCCTGGAACCTCCTCAAGGACCCCCTGGTGGTCCCCGGACCTCACGTTGAGAACCGCCGCCATAGGCTATGTTAAATATTTGTAAACATGAACCAGAGAGCAAAGGTTGCTGTGATCAGGAGGCTGGGCCTGCACTATAGACCTGGAATTAGAGATTAATGCTGTGGACAAAGCATAAAGACACTGAAAGCAAATTTCAATGTGGGTCTGTGCACATGAGCCTCATGATGGCAGGTATGAACCAGGAGTTGTGTGCCTGTCCTCATGGTCACAGTGTCTCCTATTCATTTTCAATAGAGCAGCTGTAGGATTAGTCTCTTCATGACCGCATTGCTTAGTCTCAGTTCTCTTGTTGCTTTGAAAAAAAGTTGATCTTTCGTCACAAGTTGAAACGGGACTTCTCAGATCACAGGAATGATGTGTCGTTTTGGTTTCATTTTCTTTTTTTTTTTCTTCTTTTTTTTTTGCGCTAGGTCTCCAAAGCTCAGGACATTGGCAAAAGCATTAGCGCCCGCATTTTTGAGATTCGGGGGGACCAGACAAGACTTCATGATCTTCACCCCTCAGAAGTCATTTGTCCAGTCACATGAGCATCATCCGCTGAGCTCTGCTGTCACCGCAGGTCAGGTCACATGTATTCTTGATGAGTGTTGATTTGGACCTATGCTGTTTCATCAAATTGCTTCACCTCATGAAAGCGTGCTTGGCTCTCACAGAGGCCTATTAGGCAAAGCTGATTATGTTGATGCTTGATGTCCTTTTTACTATTAGAAGACACCTGCGAGAAGCTTGAGTTGCCCTCGTTACTGGAGGAGAGGCTGAAGAGGGAATGGACTCAGCAGGAGGTGGTCCTGCTAAGAGAGGATCTGCAGAGGAAGTACAGGAGGGTGAAGTTCACAGGTAGGATGGGGTGGGTCTTCTGAGGTTCCAGACATGACAGAATGTACCGTCCTGTCCAGGGTGACTGTATCCTCTTCCTTTTGGCAGAGTACACCGTGGATCTGCTGCAGTCCTTCGCCAACTGCTCCGAGCTGGACCTGATCTTCGGTCTGAACGCTCTGCTCCGGACCGCTGACAACGCCTGGGACAGCAGCAACGCCCGCTCCCTGATGCAGTACTGCGAATCCAAACAGTACCGGATGTCCTGGGAGCTGGGGAACGGTAGAATTCCAAACTATAACTCAATCCCAGTGTATTAGTTGATTTGAATTGGAGCACACGCACAAGTATTTTCTCATAGACTATAAGAGTCTAGTTTCACTTCCTGGTGGTTCCAGACATTCACTGTATCATTTGGCACCGCATTAGGGAAGTCCCTTTTTATAAGCCAAACTTCAGAAAGCACATTATGATGATGATGATGATGATAAATGTGAGGTTGGCAATGTGTTTTCTTGTCAGAACCAAACAGCTATGAGAAGAAGGCAGGCGTGCGAGTGGACGGGTACCAGCTGGGTCAGGATTTTGTCCGCCTCCGGGAGATGATGGGAGAATCTAAACTGTACCGCAACGCCGGACTGTACGGCCCAGATGTCAGCCAGCCACGCGACCACAGACGAGACCTGCTGGAGGGGTAAAAGACGCACCTCGCACTCTGAAATAGAAGTTTAGAAGTTGTTAAAACTGTAGAAACAGTACTGTCAACTTTCATTTTGCAGATACTTCTGCTGAGTAGAGCACATGAAAGGTGCGTTTGAGCTGAATGAAGTGCGGATTCTGTAACTGAATACATGTGACCTGCATACCTTAGTTAATTTTATCAAGAGTCACTCGCTTGGCCGGTTTGCCTGGTTTATGGCTGTTTGCTGTTTTCCTACAAATCCAGATTTCATCAACAGGCGAATTCTACTATTCTGCAACAGCAGGTCTACATAATTGTACATAAATGTCCATTTTTTTTTAGACTGGATTGGAGCTGCAACGATTAATCGATTAGTTGTCTACTATTAAATTAATCGGCAACTATTTTGATATTCGATTCATCGGTTTGAGTAATTTTTTAAAGAAAAATAAGTCAAAATTCTCTGATTCCAGCTTCTTAAATGTGAATATTTTCTGGTTTCTTTCCTCCTCTATGACAGTAAACTGAATATCTTTGGGTTGTGGACAAAACAAGACGTTTGAGGACGTCATCTTGATCCACATTTTTCACCATTTTCTGACATTTTATAGACCAAACAACTAATTGATTAATCGAGAAAATAATCAACAGATTAATCGACAATGAAAATAATCGTTAGTTGCAGCCCTAGACTGGATAACAAACAAGTTTTGAGAGGAGAGCTTAGCAGACGAAGTAGATTTCCCCCTACAACCAAGTGCTAAATGTGCTTAACCACCACCATTTCCTTCCTGTAGGTTTCTGAAGAGTGGAGCCGAGGCAATTGACGCATGTACATGGCACCAGTAAGTTGACCTATAGTTTGACCTCAGGCTAGAGCATTACAGTGTCTGGCTGCTGTGTGACTGCAGGTAAAGCAAACATGAGATTAGTTTAGGAATGTCTGAGGTTTTCTCACTGGGCTCAAAAGAACTGTTTATACTGTAGCATGGTATAGTACATTCATGTCAAATAAGTTATGGTTTTGCCTTATTTTGAACCTCACAGAGTTTATTCCTGTGTCCTACTTCTCAGTTATTATGTGAATGGAAGAGACACGTCCTTAGAAGACTTTCTAGATCCTGAGGTGCTGGACACTCTGGCCTTAAAGACCAATGAAGTCCTGGAGGTAATGCGTTATAGTATCTTGGTGCTCGACGTATGATCATATGAGTGTGTTATGAGTATTAAAGTGGATCTTTGTTGCCCCCCCCCCCTCTTCTCAGACAGTTGAGCTGGCGTCTCCCGGGAAGAAAGTGTGGCTGGGCGAGACGAGCTCGGCCTACGGAGGCGGGGCTGTAGGACTGTCGGACACGTTTGTGGCAGGATTCATGTAGGTTTATGCCAGTATTTCATGAATGAACTTCATATTATCTTCATAACTTCAACTTCAACTTCACATGGATGACGGCCTCAGCTTTTTTGGAATATGTGCTTGATAGAATTAACTGATTATGCGGCAGGCGAGGTCTCATGACAAAACCTAAAGCGATGCTGCTCATTACTGACAACGAGGCTCACGTGTAGCAACAAAGAATGTTTACATGAGGCAGTTTTTATAAAAATTCTAAAGGCCAAACTGAACCAGAATGGTAACAAATCTCTGTAATTACTGCAATCAGTAACTGGATTAGAATGGAATTGCATAAAAGTACCAGTCTAATACATAAGATGGATGCATGAGTCATTAGACACATTTACAAAAGAGCCATTTGTTTGATGTACAGTATTGTATTCCAGCATTTTGTAATATGTTTCATTGTTCTGAATATGTGCTGTATCCAGGTGGCTGGATAAATTAGGACTTGGTGCCAGACTGGGCTTGGATGTTGTCATCAGGCAGGTATTCATTGGCTCTGGGAGTTACCACCTGGTCGATGACAACCTGGATCCTCTTCCTGTAAGCGTTCAGTTATATATAAAAAAAAAAAATACTACCTTATGACTTAATCCGGTGGTTCTCAACATGGGGTCCGGGGACCACCAGGGGTCCTTGAGGGGGTTCCAGGGGGTCCCTAGCAAACTGATGAATTGTTAAACTTCGGCATTATTTCATTTACAAGAAGTTTATACAGTTAGAGAATGTAGAAGAATGACTGTTTTGATCATAGTTTCACTGTTATCTCTCTACCTACAATACTGATAGTCATGGAATTCTGGATAAAATCATATCCAAGAATAAAAATATTCTTAGATTTGGGTCTGAGAGACAAAATCTCATCAGATTGGGGGTCTGTGGCCCTAATGTGGACTAAATTAGGGTCCTTGATATGAAAAAGGTTGAGAATCACTGCCTTAATCAATCTTTGCTTATTTAAATGTTGCCTTTTTGGAATATTTGACCTTTTATATGACCTATATGGCCTTTTGTGCTATGCATTTCTTTGGTAGGACTACTGGTTGTCTGTTCTGTACAAGAGACTTGTCGGACCCGAGGTTTTGCGAATCGAAGCGTTTTCCAATTCTGCCCAGAGGAAAAGAGTGAGGGTGTATCTGCACTGCACCAACAAGAAAAGGTATTCCCGTATGAAGATTCTAATGTGTATGAAGTTGTATCTGCCCTTGACATCATAGTAATCTTTCTCCTCACTGCACCCAGCACAAGTTACAGAAGTGGAGCGGTCACACTGATAGCCATGAACCTGAGCAAGAGTCCAGCCAGGGTGTCTGTGCCGGCCCACATAGCCAACAGCACTGCGGAGGCTTTTGTGCTCCGGTCCGACCAGCCGGGGGAGGACGGGCTCTACTCCAGGTACCAGTCACACTGCTTTCCTTCAGTATAGACATGCATCTTAACATACATTCTTTCTCCATATTTGATGTGAAAAGTGAAGTTTTTATCAGTACTTTCGATGAAAAAGGGGTTCCAAGGCATTTTATTTTCTTCATGCAGGTTGGTGTGCTAGTTGGTTTTAATGTTCCTTTGAACTAGCCATGCAATAAATAATATATTATATACACTGCCCATGAAAAGTTTGGACACACCACATTTTTCTTTATTTTTCACTATTTCCCACATTTTAGAATAACAGTAAAGCCATCAAAACTATGAAATGACACAAATGGAATTATGCAGTGACCAAAAAAATGTTAAACAAATCAAAACTATCTTCTATTTTAGATTCTTTAAAGTAGCCGCCCTTTGCCTTGATGGAAAGGCAAAGGCTTTGGAAAGAAATTCATACATAGGATCAACTTCACTATTTATATTTGTTTGAGCATTTAAGCAGAAGCCTTTAGATCAAAATGGCTTTAAGAGAATGAAAAACACAGAACATTCAGTCAGGTGGGTCCAAACTTTTGGGCACAAACGGCTATGAGAGCTGACAGTGTGTTGTGACAACGCAGGTCTGTGAGCCTCAATGGAGAAGTGCTGGCGATGGTGGATGACAAAACTCTCCCGGAGCTTAAAGGAGCCCGCCTGCCGCCAGGGGAACATCTCCAGCTGCCCGGGTACTCTTTGGCCTTCTTCGTCCTGACAGAGGCCCGGGCCTCCGCCTGCCGCTGACCTCAGCAGAGGAAGACATGAACATTTCACTCCTCACTGCCATGAAGGAAACCTGCCATTTACTACTGATGCCAATGAACGTTACACTGAGAGCTGCTCACCAGACCGTAAATGACTTTGCCTACGAAGGTAAATCGACTTGGTGCTCCGTTTTTTCTTCAGAAGAATTCAATTTATACTTTATATTAAGGATGCTGGAGTGTCTTATTTATGGGAAATATTGTAAACTACGCAGTTCCTTTTTTATGTTTTTTCTAATGTTGAACCCTTTGTGAAACACTGTATGGGGACTATCTTTGTCTTTACAGAGAAAAAAATTGATGAATGAGAGTTTTGTCATTTTTTTCCTTTATTTGAAGCCAGAGAAAGGCAGCATTGAAGCTTAATCTTTCACAACAAACCGACTACAGCATTCACATTTACAAGGACACAGGCGTCAACGGTGTTTCACGATCTACTGTTCTTCCTGTTCCTCCCCGTGTGTGATGATGTAACACAGAGATTTGTAATCCAAGTTGCCCGCAGGGTCGATGTTGGACGATTTGAACATCTGCTTGACCTGAAATTGGACAGATTCATAAAAAAAAAAAGTGAGGGGGAAAAAAACCGCTTATTTCAGTATGAACACACCTGATCAGTTAGTTAAACTCTTTACCTCCTCGGATGTGAACTTGTCTGCTTGCGTCATCAGTAATTTCTGTAATCTGAAGGAAAATTGGTATAGTCAGAAGTGTTCATTTTCAACAACTCGTCCCAATTCAAACAATTCGACAACTTACTCGTCTTTGTGTACGAAGCCTTTGGCGTCCGGGTCAAACATTTTGAAAGCGTTCAGGATGGTATCTTCAGGATCCGTGCCTGCACACACACACACACACACACCAAAGACGGTACATGTGACGGGACAGCTTCCTCAGTATCTGTTATGGGACGTTTTTTTTTTTTTTTTTTTTTTTTTTAAAGCACGAGAACTTATTTGGGCCTCACCGTGCAGCTTCTCTCCGAACAGGTTGAGGAACATGGTGAAGTTGATGGGGCCGGTGGCTTCTTTCAGCATGTCTTCCAGCTCCTTGTCCTTCACATTAAGCTTACCTGAGAAAAGAGATTTGTTTAGAAAAATGCGTACAGTAAATAAGGGTAAAAGTGCAGTAAGACATGTAACGTGTCTGTTGTAGAACTACAAACCCAAAGATGCGTATGTGTCTTTGAGATCTTCTTTATCGATGAATCCATCCCGGTTTTGGTCGATGAGTGTGAAGGCCTGACAAGAAGGAATCAGGCCTGTAACTACAGTTCAACAGTTCAATCAATGGTAACGCTGTATTTTCTGGGTCCACAATTTCCTAATAATTTCCTAGAAAGGAACTGTTAATTTCTTGGGAAGTTTCCTGGAAAAGAACCATGAAATGATGTAGGAGTTGTATAGAAAATGTAAGCAGTCTGGTGAGTCGATAAGATACTGTACATTTCTGAAAGAGTTTTCTGGAAAGAACTGCAAAATATAAACTATTTATTGGAAAAATAATAGGCAGAGGTCAGTAATCAGAAGTCATTATTCATATAATTATATAATATCGTTTTTTGTTGAATTCCTTCCTCTAATTTCTAATTTTCTATATAGCTACTACATCATTTTATGGTTCTGTTTTGGAAACTCCAGAAGAAATTGGAGGAATTTCCCACCTACCGCTGAACTCTTTCTCTAGTTCCCCTATAATTAGAACATAATGCCATGGTTCTTTCCAGGAAACTTCCTAAGAAATTAACACTTCCTTTCTAATAAATGTTTAGGAAATTGCGGTCCCGGAAAATAAAGCGTCACCCAATGAATCTGTTGTAAATATGACGTTGCAAACGTGACTTTTACCTCTTTGAACTCCTGTATCTGGGTTTGTTCGAACATGGAGAAAACATTGGAAGAGGCTCTCTGGGCCCTTTTGGCGCCTCCCTCCTTCCTCTTTGTCTTTCTACTTGCCTAAACGGAGAGATCACGGTTATTCTATTCAACCGTTACAGATTACAGATACATTGTAAACTCAAGACTCAAGAAAAAAATAAGAAGGGAATCATTTGAACACATACCATCTCTCTCTTTCTCCCCGTCGGATGCTGCTGCTTCAGTGCGTCTAATGATTTGGGAGGAGAGCGTTTAAATACAGCAGCTGTCTGGGATGGAGAGAGGGGTGTGTGATGTGATGATGGGCAGATTGAAGCGGGGTCTGGGGGGACGAGGCCCCGATCTAACTGGGACCCCCCTCCCGGCCTTGCGAAGTTCTCCATACATGGGCAAGACGTTGGGCGAAACCCTCGGTTCTCCAGAGGCCCGACAACTGCTGCCTCTGATCAAAACCTTTTAAAGTGTTACTATTTATTTCACAGCGGGGGGGGCGGGTGGGGAGAGCTGCTCTTAGACTTAGAGCTGTTTTTTTTTACATTACATTACATTTAATTCATCCATTAAGCTCAGTTGTGAAATAAGAGACAAGTTCAGTTTAGTTGGTTTAGGTAAGACTCCTTGGGGAATTGTAAGAGTAGTAAAAAATAGTTTCAGTTATTTGGCTATCCACACCCTTTGGGAAGATTCATTTTTATTTACAACCAGGAAAATGCTTGAGATACACATCTACTTACATCAGGATAGTTTGAGATTAACATATTCTTTTATTTATAGTTATTGCATTATATATTATTTTAGCACAAGAAAACACATGGTGTTTTTTTCCATTTCATATCTCACAAGGTAGATGCTTAATTCAAAACTTGTGATTCATCACAAAGGTTAGGATCAGCATAGAAATTCTTATTGGAAATATGCCTATTAATATTGATGTTAAAGGGATGGTGGTTGCTTTCTTACTATATTTGATTTAGTTATATTTTCTTCTTTACTTTATTTTAAAAAGGCAGTCCCACTGAGATATAAAAAAAATAATAAAAAATAACTTAACACCTTTTCAAGACAGACCTGGCCAAGAAAGCGGCACGATCACACATTTAGTTTGCAGGCAAGCAAGGTGTGAAAAAGTACAAGCAAAATACAATCACACCAAATTTAACAGCTAAGTGAAATGCGCTATAATAAGTGTGAGAGTACAAAAAGCAGTAGAGCAATTGTTGACCATCGGGACCAGTAGCCAACCCAAAATAAGATCTTTCATCATCATATTCAAGAGACACCAGCTCTTTAGTTTCTGAGCATTTTGCACTGACATTGAAGCAGAGGGAGCAGACTACATGAAAGCCCTTTCGCCAAGTTCAGTCCTGACCTTTGACCTGTGACTGTCGACAGTCATCTCCACCATGTTTTCTGGAGATATAAAACCCCAAAACCAGGATGTTTGTCATGAAAAGGAAGGCAATTATCTTAAAATGAAACCTCAATGTTCAAAATAACTTGAGGTCATACTGTGTGCACTGGTGTCCTGTTGTTTCAGTGTGTTGCTGTCACTGGTGTTACTGTCACTGGTGTTGCTGTTCATTGCCCAGATGATTTGCACCAAAGCTGTATTATTTTACAAGCACTTCTTGAATCTACCCAGGTGTTATAAGCTAATTGTTATTCAGTTTTGGTGGTTCTCTGTCCATTATTATTACTTAGTTAGGCTGTCTAACCTGTCTGTCTTAGGTTATCTGTACAATTCAAAATGAGAAATAACACTGAAAAGTCTGGCTTTTAAGTTTCAACTAACATGACAATAGAGGAAGTACTACTACCTCTGAAAAATCTCTATACAATATGAAGTGTGATGTCTTTTGAGAGTTTTGAGAAGAAAAAAGAAAAGATAATTTCAGTTATCCACATTCCACCATGTTACAGTCATTTCTGTCACACGGGCTCATGGTGCGGTCAGACGGGTGTCCACGTGGCGGTGCTGCAGTCACGCTGGTCGGCCCCACGTTTTGTGTCTTACACCATCCGTTCAGACATTAATGTGATGTTTAATGATGAGCGGTTTGATATAGAGGTTTGCTAACTTTTCACGGGTTTTCACGGTGAGTTTCCATCCCATTAAAGCCCGTCTCCTCTTAAAGAGCTTGTTCGGTGGATTCTGTGACAGTCAGACCCGGAACGTGCCGCTCAGCTGTACGGAGAGGATGTGACGCCAAACTCGATTCAAAAATCTGACAATGTACAAATCATTTGGAGCTACTCTTCAATTCGGCACACAGATAATCACCACTCTGTATCACTAAAGTTAAAACTTTTATAACCAGTTCACACTACCACCTACTAGCCTACCGTATATTTTGGTGGAAGATGATTCTATAAGGTGAAATTTTATTAAATTGATTGGTGAATTTTATGTATGCCGAACTCAAGGTTGGATCCTTGGTGTGCAGAAAATGTCTTATGTAATGTTTTACATGGCATGTGCTTTTGCTGAGAGGCAAGGCAACTTTAAACTGCCAAATTTGAGAATGGAGTTTGGCGCGTTGAGAGAACGGCATGTACTGGACACAAATGCTCATTTCACTACCCACACAGATGTCAAAACAAGTTTTCAGTTTACTCTGAAAAGACTTCCAAGACAATTGTTATATTAATCATCTTAATCATCATCATCATCATCATCATCATTATTATTATTATTATAGTATATTATCATTATTATTTGACATTATTTGTCATTTCAATATTTTTATTTTATACATTTTATTTTAATTTAGCATAGCCTATAATTTGAATCTCGTTCTGACCCCCCCTCCCACGCACACACCCACACACACGCCCACACCTTCTAGAGTGTCAGCAAACAAGTGAATGACCCGCGCAGGAGGCTGTGAATGCGTCGCATTAATATTACATTAATACTACACTACCCACAGCTCCACGCGTTGGACATATACAGCCATGTTGTAGGAAATCCGCTTGTGGTGGATTATTGTAATCCGACAGAGGGTCTGGACGACACATCGGATCACGACAAAAACCAAAGCCCAGCGGCCTGTAACAGATGCACCTCGTCCAAGAATAAAGGGATAAAATTAAGATATGATCTGACGTACTCTTTGGGACATCTGAAGGAGCCATTGGCAGCGCCTGGGGATCGTTTCCTGGACTAGTCGATTCATCATTTGACAGAAATTGACAGCAGCTTGGCATCACTGCACCGTAGGGCAGAGAAGGCAGGAAAAGCTTTAATTTGTTGGTTAAAGAGATCTCCCCCCCTTTCCCTTCCCCGTCAGGTTTAACTCCAGTCTAGATCGGCTTCACTGCTCCAGCCTGGTTGCCCTGTCGCAGGAGTGAAGCGCTGCTGCTCCGAGGTGCTAAAACACAACTAGCTAGCACGGCTAGCTCACTTTAGCTGGCTAGCTAGCTAGTAAGGAATTTATCAAGTTTAGTTAGGAATTTAGCAAATTTTCCGACGCACAACCCAGAGGGAGGAGGATGTCGGCGAAAGACCAAAACAAACTCTCTACCGTTGAACGACCCATCAAAGGTATTTATTGTGTGCTTTTATTTCTTTAAAGCTAATGTTTTTTTCTTCTGGTTGCAGGAAGTTAACGGTAGCTGCTGTTGGAGCTAGTTTGCTAATATGAGCAGGGTAGCTTAACTCGCCGCTGGACGAAAAGCCAGCTCTGTTAACAGTTAATTTACTCAGGTTTTTACCAAGCCCGATGGATCATGATGCTTACTACTCCCTCTCCCCATCAAGGGAAAGCGGTAGCTAGCCAGGTTATGTAAGTTAATCAATCCAGTAGCTAATAAGCTAGCTGTGTAGCTTAGCTCTCTACAGTGCCAGATGTCAGCAATGTATTTGACATCCACATTCAGTTCAGGTTCACTAAACAAGTTAGTACGACGCCCGGACACCTGGTCTTTATTTTTTTAAATAAATACTGTACTGTTACGATATAGGAATGTGTTTTAATACGGTAACGTTAAGTGGTGAAACAATTTATGACTGTCCATGGAGTGGATATAAATGCACTGCTGCAGTGTTTGTGAACTTGACTGAATGCAGGAGGTGTGTGTCTCCTTTTCTTTCTTGGGCGCGAGCAATGGACCGTGCTGTGTGATTGATGGGGGGGTTTCAGTAGTTAGCTAGCTAGCAGGTTAGTTAAGTGTGTGTCTGTGGGTTGGGGGTACGTATGATAGGCTCAGTGGGTTAGGGAGGCTTAGGAGTGTAAAGCTGCAGGAGAGCATGAGATCATTAAACCTGCCCTCCTAAGGCTGCCAGCCAGCCACGGAGCCCATCTCACACACACACACGCACGACCCACGCACCCACCCACTATTGACTATGGTTTGGCTCTATGTGTTGGTTACCTCTAGTTTCCGGGTAGCCTAGTTCTATCTCATTATCTGCTCACCTGTCAGACTTGTCTCACACAGGAAACGAGCCTACAGGTTTCTGTCATGTGGGCCTCCAGCCTACCTTGGCCAGTCCCTTCTGCTCACTGACGCCAATAGATCACATTTGCAGCCTGTCCTCTGTGTATGTATGTGAATGCGTGCGCAAGACATAATGGCAATCAGATGTTTTTCATAAGAAGTGAAGTTAATGGAATTGGTGACATGTGATCAGCCTTGTGTTGTTTTTCCCCGAGCCCATATACTCACAGTCCATCAGCGCTGCCTGTGCTGACTGGCACTGCACCAGCTGGGGGCATCCTACTGTTCCCACAGCAGCCCCTGACTCTTCAGCTCCTGCCACTGTGGACAGTGGTCTGTGGTCCTGCCCTCCGGTCTTTAGAGACCAATGGATCTCAGATCTGGTCTTGATGCTTTGACCTTTTGGCTTAGTTACCGATGGTAATCGAATCAGTCCGGCCATTTGCATTGCCTGGCATGTGTAATGATTCTGTCCTCATTCATGATTGATGGACCTGGACCTTGCGATGGAGCTCTACTGTGGCACCAGGTTTAGTGTCCTGTCGTGGGCCCTATGGTGGAGCTCTGCTCGGGGCCCTGTCCTGCGTCTTGTGATAAGACTCTGCCTTGGGCTCCTATTTGTCTGGCCAAGAGTGATGTCTGTAATAACAAAGAAAGCAGGCAATAAGAGATGCCATTGATAAAGCCGTCACACTAATAGCATGGTAACTAGCACTAACAGTAACTGCATTACTGCCCAGCCACAGCATTTGAAGGCAGGTTTGGAATGTTACTGCCATCACCGCCATAGCGGCTGTTTTCCTTTGATATACTCTGTTTTCACCTTTTTCTAGATAAACGTTACCACAAGGTGAACCTTACCATGTCATTTTCAAATAATAATTAATCGTAGTCATAGATGTTGTTTTGTTCTCCCATCTTTGTATCTGCCACACTCCACTGAGACTCCTTTATGAATTACACCATTAACGCAATGCGCTGATAACTTGCCTCCATTGCTCTTGGAGAGAAGTGGAGCAGTCAGTAGTCTGAGCCCAAATAGATTAAAGAGTTTGATAGTTTTCAATTAAAGTCTTGGTTTCAGCAAGCTTAATCATGATGTCTACAGAAAATGCAGACAAAAGTTAACCGTAGCCTATTTTATTTGTTTGAAAATTTTATAGGTGATTTTATTTACAAGAGCTTATAGCTGCTGTGTAGTGAGTCATAGCCAGGTTAGAGCTTCAGGCCATAGTGTAATTATTGTTATGTTGTGTTTTGGTCCCATTTTGGCCCCGTTTGAATAGGGATGCATGTTTAAAATAATTTTCCATTTCCACATTCACTCACATGAATGAAAATGATAAGGCAGAATAGGCAAAATGATAGTTCTGGCAGGGGACAATCTTGCTGCAGTCAGCACCTTGGACAGCTGGCCCCAAAATTTCACTTGTCCTACAGATGAACTTACTTGTCCAAACTGTTTGCTACATCATACATGAACTTTACGCCTGCAGTACCACTATCAACAGTGTTAACTGGCGGTCAAACGCAAGATCACTTTTACCCTCACTTGTGAAAAAACCCAAGATACCCAAGCTCCTCCACTTGGAGCAGCTACTCTCTCCACTCCTGAATGGGAGTGGCCACCTTTTTTCAGGAGAGAACCGTTGCCTTGCCACACTTCAAAGATAAGTGAGTTTGAGCAACATGACTACCCAACAAAGAACGTATAACATGGGAGAGAAAGATTAAAAAATAATTACAATTATTTGACATATTCAACAATGTTGAAAAAATCATTTTATAGAATTATCCATTGTCAATTCATCACAAGATTCATGCTACCAAGCCTGCTTCTTCTCTTACTTTTTGTCTGTATTTTGAAAATTGCGCATACATTTCTCAGTTTGACAAATCCTCAAGGAAGCCTTCAAAACAAAGATTTGAGTACAACAAAGTGTGGAAATGTATTAGTAATGTAGATAATCGACTTGGCTTACTAAGAGAGTCCAACAAACTTGCTCAATCTGTGTCAAGTCAGCCACAATAAAAAAAAAACAAACATAGGACTTGAGTCAAAATATTCTAAATTAAACCCATATTAACGAACATACATTGCAATGTTTTGTTTGAGTAAAACGTTTCAAAATTAAATTCTAGAATGTATGTAAGGATAATGTTCTTTTAAAAAAAATAAAAATAATAATCCATAGCTATTCCACACTGGTTCCTAAAGGTTATAGAATCAGAGCTCCAGTACCAAAAGTGACACATTTCATGCTTTTATTTTGAAGGCGAAAGGTCCTTACTTGTGGTGTTATTTTATATTTATCTCTGGCTGACTTGATACTTCCGTCCAGTAAAACACCCCGGTGGTGAAGATGGCAGAGTGTCTTCACAGTTGGTGTAAATTGGTTAGTCTAGCACAGCGTTAGCATCGGTGCTTGTAGCCTGAGATAACTGTTCATGTCAGTTCTGTCAGTTGGTGTGAAGATGATGACGAGATGGCAATGTTTAGCTTTCTTATGAGCCTTAACGTTTCGGTGTCCTCACGCCTGACGTGTGTCACCACATAGTCATAACGTTAAGTTTCAACTTACGTTAGTTAACCATTCAGACAGCGGAGAAACGCTTAGATGCTAGCGCTTGGGCTGCCAGGCAGCCAGTCAGGAACCTGTTTGAGGAGTCATTGTTTTACTTTGATCTGATTCGCTCATGGTCAGAGAGAGCGTACGGTGGCCAGCAGGACAAAGTTTGTCCACTGGCAAAGACCAACGACTATAACCAAGGGATTTAACAGTTATCTCCAAAAGCTGCTGTAACCCTTATTGATTTATCCACCAAAGACAAATTTTACTGACATTTGGCGCTTGGTGGATGTTAATTTTGGACCTTGGTTGCAGCCCTAGTTTAGGCATAGGCTGAATACATTGCAAACTTTGCAACAGAAGAGTGTTTGAGCATAGTTGTGATGGAAACAAAGTTTTCCTCAGCCACTGGCAGGAGCATTGCATCACTTTGACAACGTGCCTAAATGCCTCGCCCTATAGGTATTGGCCCCTGAATGACTGGTTCGATTATCTTGTCCCATCAAAATCACCGGCCGTGTCGATAGTCCGCTTGGTTTCTTCTGTACAGGAACCCAATTGGTGACACACCGTGCTGCGGATGAACCAGTTCAGGGGCGCTGACATGATTGGCTGAATCTGCGCGACCTGGTTTGGTTTCAGAGTTGTACACTAACTAGATCACTGGGCCAGGAGAGTGTGTATGGACGCCGGCACGTGCCTTCTGAAATACTTTCAGTCTGCGGATATGGAGGTAGAGAGCGGAGGGAATTATGTACTCGAGTGTGTGTGTGTGTGTGTGTGTATCTGCGTGACAGCGGGTGAGATTGTGAGATTAGTGAAGCCCCAGTTGAGTGATAAAAGCGAGGTGCAGCACTGACCAATGTGACACACCTGATTCATTTGTCGGTAGAAACAGATTTTTGGTTTTCTCCCCACAAATCGCCCCATTTGTCTTTCCTCTTACGCCTCTCCGTCTCTTCTCTCTATCCGTCTACCTCTCTCTCGAGCCATGCCACTGCAGTGCAACACTAATCTTGGCCTACAGTCAATCATAGCCTGTTAAACAAACCTTTTGATTTACAGTTTTCATCATTTCTTTCAGCAATAGCAAGCAGTCCTGAGCACACATTTGCTTAAATGTGTACAGAAACACACGGCACAAGCGCTTTCTTTAGATAGATCTACCGAATCCAAATGAAATGAGGGCGTTTTGGGGAATTAAGCTGTGCGGCATTTCCTCCAGGGACTGGTTCATACTGCCAAACTATTACCCTTTGTCTTCATTTCTAGCCTTGACATGCCATCATGGTCTTTGTGGGGAATTTCTTCTACTGAACTGATAGCATAATTCTGAAGGCATGAAGTCGGCCTCAGTGTAAATCAGGAATATCACCTACTGCCTTTTCAAATGTAGCATCTAGAAAAGAGCTTTTGATGGACTATTGTTGGCTTTTCTTACTAAAATATAAGGGATTCTGTAAAATAGATGATTTAGAAAATGTGACTTTGCTCATATTTGTGGGAAAGTAACAGTGGAGAATGTTTTAAATGTCAGTTTTGCTACTTTCAATGTCTGATATACACTATAGTGATTTAATATAGGCTACATATCTAGCTCATGCTCATGAAAGCTTTTACATTTGCTCTTCTAAACACCCGGTGTTGGTGGCTCTTTCCTGGAAAAAAACCATGTAGTGCACAGGAGGTGATGCGCTTTACCTTTCCACTTTGTTTGGAATAAACAGAGGAATATAATGGGTAGTTAGCATGAGTCACCGTGACCAAACGGACAAAGAAAAGAGCACCACCTACAGAAGCTCAAACTATACCCAACAGAAAATCAGAGGAAAAAGACACTGCGGTACACGACTCACTGTTTGATTGACAGGTGATCAGTGGGAAGTGCAGTGCAGAAACACCACAGCAATGAGCACTTAGCAACAAAGATGGAGACAAAGTTTGAAAAAATTATACCATACATATTCATTATCAACAATAGACAAGCTGGACTCAGACACACATAGTAATACTATAGGGATATTACAGTGATTTTTCACTGTTTTTTTCAGGCTGTCTTTTTTTCTCTGGGCTTGATTGCTCTGTAGCCTAGTTTGCTATCTGTCTTATCTGTGCCTATAAATGAATTCATAGCCTTAAGTAACCGTTTATTGTGCCAGGGCTTCAGTTTCCTCATCGAAGCCGCAGACTGAAACGAAAAATGTGACTTGACTGACACGCCCTCTCAACTCGCCAAGCTAGTCACAGCTTACCAAGAATTACGTGCTTGTTTTTTTGGGTTTTTTTTTTACACCCACCATGATGCATAGAACTCCTGCTTGAGGAACTGCTTCGCCAAGTTTGAACTCTCCACCGTTCGGTTCAAGTCTGATCATGCAGTACTTGCACCATTCCTTATCTGAGCCTGAGTCAGTGATGTTTCTGTCAAGACCGAGCAGGTCGATCTTGGCAGTGTTCAACTGATGTTTAAGAAGACCTTGTGTGATGGTTGCAGTCATGCCTGGTTATAGTCCATGTCAGTACCGTCACTGGTCACAGTTGTTTGGCACATTTGAATAGGGATAGGAATAGGCAAGTCATTTCCCAAATCCACATTCATTCATGTTGACGAACAAAGAATTAGTGTTCATGAGGCATGAATGGGCCTATGTTAGAAAACAGCAAATTTCAGTGGTGCTGAAAAAAGGTTTGTGTATTTTTGTTCAAACTTGAGTCAAAATGTTTCAGTGTCAACATTTAACTGACACTAATGGGCATACTAGAGCAGGGGCAACAAGAGGCACTTGAGCTGCTTAATGTCCTGCCATAATCACCATGATATATTAAACTTTAATTACTACATTAGCAAATATCTCTATGTCAACATACTTGTCTTCACATAACACATAGATGGTATTAATATAACTCTCAAAGCATTAAGGAGCAGGTTAAGGTGCAGTAGTGCATGTGCACTATGGTGGCGGGACAGAAAAATGCACAATGTTGGCCATGCAAGTTATTTAAATGCTAGTTATGGCAGGGAAATGTTGCTGCAGACAGCACCACCCTCTCTCGCCTCTCCAAGTACTGGCTGATATAACAAAGCCACTATTATGTATTGCAACCATTTTTGTAATTTAATAGGTCAACAAAACGTAACCCTAACCAAACCCTAATCAAAGAAGTCCTGTTTGCTGTAGTTTGCTAGAAATCTCACTGTCAGCAACCTTCACAGCATCAGATAGCTAGTACACAACAACAGTGGCTTGACTGGAAGCAGCTAGCTACATGGCTGACTTTCGTTAGCTGTCAGAACTGACTGATGTGTTACCAACATATCAGAATGCCTGTCATTCTGTAATACCAGTAAAACCAGTAATTCACTATTTCTATAGCACATGTCTGCAGTCAGAGAGAAACACACCAAGCAGTACATCCCAGTTCATGTCCATGTCCACATGTAATGAAAAGGGTTTCTAGTATCTATACATCATGTTTTAGGGCTAAGTGGCATGTCCGTGTCATCACAGCACTCATACGTTTGCTTCTTCTGATACATCATAGGTCTTGACTGCCTATGTGTTGTTTTAACAGCGCCTTGAAATGCTAGCAAGGTGAGTCATATCTTTTCCAGTAAAAAACAGCATAAAGAGCCAGTGTGTTGTTAATTTCACTTTTCCCAGTGCAGGGATTCCCCTGCCAAACACGTGATTCTTCCCCGTACTCCGCTGTCGCCTACGACTCACTCTGTTAGCGAGACAAAATTTTCTGCTTCACTTGATAGATAATGCTCGAGGCGATCCTCGCCGCCAGGGTACGATTCAAGTTCAGTTCAGCATGATCGACTTGATTACCCTACGAAGAACATGGAGACAAATGGGGAGTTCCCATGTCAGATTGCTGGAAAAAATGGTTTAGTCATAGGTTCAATACGTTGCAAGCAGTTGCAATGGGAAACAGTCTCTGTGTATAATTGTGAAGGAAACCAGTTTTGTTTTTCCAACACTTTCCCCAGCGGTAATACGCCAGTAACGTCACTCTGTTAGCATGCTAAGAGACATTCTGCACCATCACAGCTTTATTTGACCTCAGTTACTAAGCAGTCAGTACAACAGATTCAACAGTATTTCCATGTGCAGAGAAATCTGCTTCATGTTTTTCATAAGATCAGCTCTGACGATTGGACAATTTTGAAACCACTAATGTAGAGTGAAAATGTTTTGTTTTTTGTTAGTCTGCCAGTGTGTGTGTGGAGGTGTTGAGAAGCTATGTGTGTTTAACCCTTCTCCGTCTCTTTTCTCTCTGTCTGTCTTGTGTGTGTTTGTGTGTGCAGCGGTGCCATATCCTCCCGGTACACGCCTGACGGTCAGAGACCTGTATGTAGATGGGAGGCCCAGTGTGGAGCTGTTAAAGGGCCATCTGGTGAAGGAGGGCCGGCTGGAGGAGGAGGCCGCTCTACGAATCATCAACGAGGGAGCGAGCATCCTCCGCCAGGAGAAATGTATGCTGGAGGTGGAAGCCCCCATCACAGGTAAGCCTGACCTCTGACACTTGATCCAGGGCTGTACGATTCTGGATAAAAATACAATCCCTATTTTCTTGCTTAGAACAAAGATCATGATTCTATCTCACGATTCTTAGGGAAAACAATTTTTAATAGACAGACAGAAACGCAACAAAAAATGTGACAGTGACTGATATGGGACTGTCACATCAACTGTCAGTCAGTCAGTCATCACTTCGTCAGATGGCCACTCGAGGGCGTCTTTGGCTGTGAGATGCAGTGTTTCTCATACAGAGGCTCATGTATGGCTCTGCCACAAAATCAAAAGTTGGTCAATGTATAGAAATGGATCTAAATCGATCTCTTTTTTTTTGTCTGTTTATTGGTATTTTAGTTAACAAACAGTAAGCAGTGTATACAAATTATATAAAATATTACAAAAACAGTACAGAATTTGCATACACAGACACACATAAAAATAAGACACGTACAGAACATATACAGTTTACAGTATAAATATCAATCAAGCTGCTTTCTAAATCGATCTCTAATGCGCCTGACGTCATGTCAAGTTTGTCATGTGGAGATGTACAGACAGCAGACCAGCAGCATTGAACTCAATCCACTGAGTCTCCCGGTGTCAAAAGTGAAAGTTAATATTCCACACTCTGCTTTAAACTCGCCTGTGTTAGAAACAGGATTTGTAAACAGCAACATGTCTTCTGCTGCCCTACAAACTTTAACGGTAGGTAACGGTATTACCTTGTGGTTTTTAAGTAACGTTAGTGGAATTAGGTAAAGTTAATTTACTAATAACAGTGTCGTAATACTTCAATGCATTGAATTGAATTGAACACACACGCCATGGGCCAGTTCGAGATATGTGCTTGTTTTTTTACAGACAAAATAGCCATCCACTTGCGTCTCTCGTCTTCTCTCATTTAGCACACAACCTTTGAACAAGTGTTTTCCTCTGTGTGTCTGCTGTTCTCTGTTCTGTCTCTGCATGTGCACATTTCGTCACATGGCGTAACACAGTGTTGTCATTTGTTGATGCAACTTGGGGAGAAAATAGGAGCGCTTGGTTTGATGCAACAGATACCCCTAGTGAACATGCGGCAGAATCGTAATCATTTAGGAATGAGACCGCATAGAGCTATAAATCACGATTTTAGTACGGTTAATCGTGCGGCCCTAACTTGATCCCATTGTAGCAGGAGTGGATTTCTCTAAACCGCCTCCAGCATGGAGATCACTTTAACTTCAGCAAGTTAAGACAAAGACGACCCGTGTGTGCCAGGGCTTTCTGGAAACTCAGCCAATTTCACTGATCTACCCTGTCTCAGATGTAGCAATCTATTTCTATAGCTGCCCTCCCTGACATGTGGCGTAGCTTAGGTATCCAGCCCTCCTCCACCCTCATCCCCGCTGCCTATTTTTGTCTCGGCCTACACTGTCTGCGTGCCTTATTGTTTCCCCACTGGTACCCTTTTCTTCTTATGTTTCTCTCATTCCTTCGAACCTTTGGAACTCTCGCTGTCTTGCTAAGCGTGAAATACTTGATATGTACTTATAGGATCAAACTTTGGGAAAATAACCTGTGCGTGTCTCTCTAGTGTGCGGAGACGTCCATGGCCAGTTCTTTGACCTGATGAAGCTGTTTGAGGTGGGCGGATCCCCCAGCACTACCCGCTACTTGTTCCTCGGGGACTATGTAGATCGAGGGTACTTCAGCATTGAGGTAGGTGTGGCTTAACACGCACGCGTTTGTGTCTCTGCGTCTGCCGTTTCATCTGACATTTGGAGCGGCGGCCTGGTACTTTTTGGTCTTGGGTCGCGTGGCTTAGGAGAACGTCTTTAAATAGAAGGTAGTATGAAATGAAAGGCACACTAACATACAAATCTGTGTCTGTGTCTTGCCCTCCTAGCTGCTACACTGACCCCCCCCCCCCCACCCCACCGCCACCACCTCTAACAGACACATGCACATGCACAAACACACACTCACAAGTGTACATGCACACAAAAGCCTTGGATGTCGCCTCTAGGCTCTGTCTGTGTCCCATTTCCCAACCAATGTGAGGGAAGCACTGAAGCTGCCACTGTGTTTTTCTGCAAGTGAGTCTAACTTAGTCTAGCTATGGCTGGCATGACATTTTTATTGGCTGCTGTCATGTTTCCTTGTTAGGGTCAGTGGATATCCTGGCAGCAGCGACTCCACCACAGAGAAGCACATTATCCACTTTCGAAGACTTTGTCAGGATTAGGGTTAACTGCTCATTCAGGATATTCCATAATCCCGTCGCTAGATTTTGGAATATCAGAACGGTCCATTGAACTACATTAATTTAGAGCTAATTTATCCTCAGAGAGCCACAGCACCAATTTAGACTACTTAACTGTGTTGCCCAGCTCTGAATGTTACACCGAACTTCATTTTCCAGTTCAGGATACTCCATAGAACTACTTTAGTAGTACTTTAGTAAACTTACATGTCTTACAAGTGTTCCCTTTTAAGGTTTCATGTAAGGATTCACTGTAAGATTCTGTGTCTTGACACCCTTGGCATGTCTCCCTGCAGTGCGTACTGTACCTGTGGACTCTGAAGATCAACCATCCCAACACTCTCTTCCTCCTCAGAGGCAACCATGAGTGCCGGCATCTCACAGAGTACTTCACCTTCAAACAGGAGTGTAAGTTACTCTGGTCTAGCCTTAAATCCCTTTGTTGTTGTCATAATTTATCTTGGCAAGTCCTTGCCATAGGCAAACTTCTTATCTCATTATATCAGTCGGTTCTGTTTGGGAGTGGTAGGTGCAACAGTGTGTATTTTAAAAGGCTTTGTTGCAACAGGCTTGTGAATTTACCAGACTTGTGTGTGTGTGTGTGTGTCCAGGTAAAATAAAGTACTCGGAGCGTGTATATGATGCTTGTATGGAAGCATTTGACTGCTTGCCCCTGGCTGCGCTCCTCAACCAGCAGTTCCTCTGTGTGCATGGAGGTCTGAGCCCCGAAATCACCTGCCTGGATGACATACGGAAGGTAACGCTCTAATTCTCAACCCTAGTCTGGCTCTCTTTAAGGAGTTAGTCTGGACTAAGATCTAACACATAAGTCTATTTAAATGGGTTACCCTGTGTGTAATTTGGTCAAACTCTGACGGTGGTTCTGCTGTGTGTAGCTGGACCGGTTTAAGGAACCACCGGCATTTGGGCCCATGTGTGATCTGCTGTGGTCGGACCCAGGAGAGGACTACGGCTCGGAAAAGACCCAAGAACACTTCTGCCACAACAGTGTCAGAGGCTGCTCTTATTTCTACAGGTACTGTAGAATATTCATGGCTCTCATTGCTGTTGTAAATTTTGGGGAAAAAAAGCCTTAAAAGTAGTGGTCAACTGCTTTCATAAGCAATTGGTCATCTGTGGATGTGACCATTGGTTATGGCTGAATATGCTCTTATTCAGTGTTCTCTGCACTGTCTCAATATTTGTGTTGATTTTGCAATGTTGGCACTGCATGGAAGTCATGGAGAGGTGAAGGCTGCCACCTCAAAAGCACCTAATTGAAACCTTCATCCTGCATTAGTTTGTTTTAGTAGCATGACATTTCAGTGATTTGTTTAGAAATCACACAAAATGTCAACAATTCTATCACCATTCCAGAAAATCTATTAGTAATTCTAGCAGGTGTTCTGGTGCTGTTCCCTCTGGCACTGCGTCCTACTCATTCACTGGTCGATACACAGACAACCTGCCTGCTCCTCACACTCAGAGACTGTGAGGCTTGTTTCGTTGCGTTGCAGTTCTTCATTTCCACCCTGTGACTAGAAGTTTTTGAAACTGAATCTGTAGTTCTAGGATCAAGAATAAAATCCCAGACCTCCTGTGTAAAAGCCTCAACCTTAATTGATCTCTAATTTTAGCACGTTTTGCCTCTCTTGTACTTGAGTTTAAGCAGCCTTCTTAACTGTCATGACAACCAAGGTGACTGGGAAGAGACAGCAGTGCTGCAGGAGCATCTATTCACCAGGACGGAAACACAAGGCTCACCTGTCAGTCTGGAGGGCTGGAGAACATTTTGGAAAAAATTGTCAATTGAAATTGACATTTTAAATATTACAGATATTTAACAGTTAAAACTGTCTATCTCCCTCATGAATATCCATGAATAGCAACTGAAATGACTATCTAACATGCTGCAATTGAAGCTCCTAGATTTTAGAGAATGGCTTTTACAGGTTACAAAAGAGAAGAATATCTTTCCCCAGGCCAGCCTTTGACCTCCCCCAATCCTAGTGACAATATCTAATTCTGGCAACAACATCTTAGTTTCTCTTCCAGTACATACAGTATGCACTAATGCAGTTTTTGGTACCTAGCAAATGTTAAATTAGCAATAGTATCGATTTGATTTAAATTTAACTCAAAAAGACAATGAGTAACAACTATGGAGGAATTATTCAGACTAAATTAAATAAATTAATTGTGAAATGTCAAATATATTTATATCAGAATAATTAGTTTAAAGTTGCAGTAAGCGATTATTATTGTTGCAAGGTGTAGCACGTACAATCAAATAAATATATCTGTCCACTCCATCAAATTTGAATTTTACTGAAACTCTCCAGGTTTGCTGGTTACACCATCAACAGTGTCATAGGGGAGGCTGATATCTTTGTAAATGCCTCAGAGAAGCTCTCAACCTTCTCTAAGAAATCAAACCATGACCAGTTGCTTCCATTTTGTTTGCTGAAGCTGTCTGCTATCTCCTGCTATATCATATAAAATCTCTAAGTAAACATTTGTCCTGGGTGCAGCCATTTTGAGGTAGGCACGATTCAAGCTCAACCGCCACTCAAAAGTCAGAACCGGTTAGAACCCGCCCATTGGCTTTGATGGATGAAGTTGACAGATATATCTATTCCATTGCACACACCACATCTTGTGACACTGAAATAAGTAAATGTATTAATAGATGAATGGACAAATAAATATTATATATGAAATTGTTTTAAATTATTTCTCCATGTAGAACAAGCTGATTTGAGTCCTTGAATTGAATTGGCAAAACCCTAAAAGTCATGGAAAGGTGTTTGAATTTGATGTGTGAGTAGGCGCAGGAACCTCCAACACTTCTCTCAGCTTCATCTTTGTTCTCATGTCTCAGCACAAAGAGGCTGTCACCAAACTATTTTATTAGTTAGTTTTTTATTACACTGGCTCTGGTAAAAGCAAAAACTCTTCATGGGATAATAAAACGGCTAAATGCTTGTTCTGTCTTGACCAACTTTGATGTTTGTTCACCACTAACGGCACATTGTTCTTCTGTTTATCAGTTACCCAGCAGTATGTGACTTCCTGATGAACAATAATCTGTTGTCTGTAATACGAGCACATGAAGCCCAAGATGCAGGGTGAGTAGGGATGCTGGCAGCGCCGCCGACGCACGTTTTCTACCATCTATGAATCCGTCCTGCTGGAGCAACCGGGCATTTTGATTGGCTAATAACCTCTGTCTCTCTCTCTCTCAGGTATCGAATGTACAGGAAAAGTCAAACGACAGGCTTCCCTTCTTTAATTACAATCTTCTCTGCTCCTAACTACCTGGACGTGTACAATAACAAAGGTAAGAGAAGTGTGCCGTGTAGGACAGAAACCCTGTGGTTGGAAACCTTACAAGAATCAGGAACTGTATGAACACGGGGTTTATGAATTCTAAGGGTTAATGTGTGTGTGTGTGTGTGTGTGTGTGGTGATCTCTCCTCAGCGGCGGTGCTGAAGTACGAGAATAATGTGATGAACATCCGGCAGTTCAACTGCTCTCCTCACCCCTACTGGCTGCCCAACTTCATGGACGTCTTCACCTGGTCCCTGCCCTTCGTTGGAGAGAAAGGTTAGTTCTAGTTGAAGCGCATCATGGACTGAGGATGGATCTGAGGCCAACATGTGGTGCAGCTACTACATTCTGTCCACATCAGCTGTAAACCAGAAGAGGGTATCTAATAGTGCCAAAAGGGAATTTTCATTTTCAGTTGCACAGGTGACGGCTCTTACGACGACTCTAATCAAAACATATTAAGCTGCGGTTGCCTGGCGAGTTGTCAGAAAACAGGTTGTGCTTTCGGCCCAGCTGGTGTG
>NW_027282612.1:360000-383709 GCF_046629955.1 Centroberyx affinis | reverse complement strand
CCATGTAACTTTTCACAAACTTATGTGACCCCAAGCATTCAAAGTTTGGTCTCATAACGTCCCCAAAGGAAAACTCCCTCACAGCAACACTGTCAAAAATTGATTTTGATTTTCAGTGAATATAACCCAAAGAGCGAGACAACAGAATGGCCACAGGACGTCTGACAAGGTTTTAGTCGGCAGAACTGAAAGGTTGTGAACTCAAGAAAAAGACATACAGATGTCAAGAGCTGAGCTGATGTGACTCTTGTACATGTGTATTTTTCTGGGTGTTCTTTCTCTCCTGAGACTCAGATTTAATTCCTCAATACTCAATTTGATTTCAAACTATTCCAACCTGCATATTTGCATGTCACAATGCTGGCGCTGGTCCTTTTATGTGCCGAAAAAGCTCTCAACTCCTCTTCTGTCGGACTGGACCAGGAATGTGAAAAAAAGCTGACATACGCTTAGATCAAACAAGTGCTTCAGGATTTCCTAACGTGCAAACAAATCACAATACGCCGCGCTTGAGTCGGTTTTTCAAGGATTAGTTCATTTAGCTGTATGACAGTACGCCAGGAAATAAAACTGCTCCCATCTCATGCCTTCAAAGTCTTATCTTTAAGTCTTCAGATTCTTCAAAGCGTTATTCTGAAGCACATTTTTTTGCAAGTTTAAATTTAATCAGTCAGGTTTCTTAAGTTTTACTTCGAAACGAAAATCTGTGTTTTTTTAAACCTGTACTTTAGGAATGTTTCCAGCAGAGGAAGCTGGCAAGGTTGAGATTTCCCACCAGGGTTTCGCGACTCCACTTTTACCTGTGATGTGACAAGGGATAGATGGCTGTTTGCTATCACTTACCGGTGTGTGTGTGTGTGTGTGTGTGTGTGTGTGTGTTTGGGGGGGCTCTCCTTGATACTGGGGGTGACATAAAGGAGGGAGAGTGGGCGGGAGGTAGGGACTGCGGGAGGTGGGGAAGTTTCTTTCCATCCAACCTGACACTGCTGACAAATGACAGGGGAGTGTGTGTGTCTGTGTGTGTTTGAGCGGGTGTGTGTGTTTCCTATGCAAGTTCGCACACGAGTGATAGAGAATAGGAAAGAGAGAGGGCTGAAAAAAGAGTGAGAGAGAGGGAGAGAGAGAGAGAGAGAGAGAGAGAGCGGGACGAGATATGGAAAGAGCTCAGTCTGCCTTCAGGGGGAATACATAAGCCAGGGGGGATGAAAGTTAGACATTTTCACAGGTGGGCTGGATGGAGGAGGAGGAGGAGGAGGAGGAGGAGGATGAGTGAGAAGATGGATGAGAGGAGAAGGGAGAGGGAAAGGGGAGTTTAGGACGCAGGAAGTAAAGTCTGATGGGAGGGGGAGGAGGACGGTGGCGAGGTATAAAGATGAAGATGGAGAGAGGAGAAAAAAAGAGGCGAGCTGAGGGAGAAAGCAGCAAAAGTGGGCAAGCTTTTGTAGATAGCTCGCATTTCAGGCAATAAATAGGTCCGCTTAACAATTCAACAGACTTCTCTGCGCGCGCGTGCATGTGTGTGTGCGTGTGTGTGTGTGTGTGTGTAAAAACCCATGAAAATTGAATACATGGTGAGAGAGGGGCAGAGTGAGAGAGAGAATAAAAGCTGGAGAGACGGACAGATCAAGTTAAAATTCAAAGAGATGTTGTTGAAATCTGCGTCATGCATCCAGTCTGCACAAAACATCTGTGGCTCTGAAGAGGAGAGGAGAGAAGAAAAGCAAAGGAGAGGAAGCTGTGAGTAGAGAGGAGAGGGGAGGGGAGGGGAGGGGAGGGGAGGAGCGGAGCGGAGAGGAGAAGAGACAGGAAAGGAAGGGAAAGGGGAGGAAAGGAGAGGGGAGGAACGGAAAGGAACTGAAAGGAAAGGGGAGGAAAGGGGGAGAAAGGAAAGGAGAGGGGAGGAAAGGAAAGGAACTGAAAGAAAAGGAAAGGAAAGAAGAGGAAAGGGCAAGGGGAGAAAGGAAAGGAAAGGAAAGGAAAGGAAAGAAATGGTCAGGAGACGAGGTGTAAAGAGAATGAGGAAAGGTGGAAAGGAGAACAGACATGCATTGAGGTGGGGATGATATTAAAATTCATTAGGGCTTTACAGTAAGCTGCTAACCCACCAGGTCCAAGCTATGCTCTCCCATCTACAGCATGCGTCAATGGCACATTGGCCATATGTTAAAACCAATGCTAATTACACAGCATACCTGCATGCTAATGGAATAATGCAGCGCTATAAATCCCCATGAAATCATGCAACGCTGGCTGGCTCTCCCACACCTGCAGTTCTTGAAGCGCTTTGACACAGAGGGGGGCTGCAGAAAGTGACTTAAAGTTGATACATTTAAAAGAAAAGTAACCTAAAGTGTGACTCTGCAAGGTCCAAGTTTTTAATTTTGTTTCTTGGTGACATCTTTGGTGCTAAAAGATCATTGCTGTGGTATTTTTGCCATGCACTTCCCACTTGGGATTTTCTACTGATGCAGTTTGAGTGTCTGTAGGTGGCGCTCCTTTCTTTGTCTGTTTAGCCATTGGTTGCTATTGCTTCTCATATGCTAACTAAGCAGTTCTTCTTGTATGTATTCTAGAAAGTCCTTCCAGACACCGGGCAAATTAAAAAGTTTTCATGAACTGCGTCTACATACTATTGTGTTATATAAGTGTCACAGATTATTACTTTAAACTTGATAAAGTTAGAAGACTATTAACTCAAAGTTGATTGAGTTAACAATGACAGCGAGAACTTGTGGCGTCTCCATTGTGTCTCATGTGTACCAAATGTTCCATCAGCACATTTAATGCATGATTGTTTAAGAGTTTCATTGCAAATGCTTGATTGATAAAAGTCTACTGTAAGGTTTGGCAGTTTCAGCTCACATTGCTACGCCTGCTGTTCTCTGCTTATCCTCTATTTCTCAATTTCATTATCCACCCGTCTCTCACTTGTCTGTCTCTGTCTCTCACTCATATGAAAAAGGATAGAAAGGATTGAGGGTCTTGGCTCAGAAGTGACAGAGTTAGGATCTAAGCAAACTGCATGTACGCCAGACTGCTGAAAACGCTGTTTACAGAGACCTGCCATTTCGACCAGTCAAATTAATCTCAAAGCTTGAGCTTTATAACTAATTGTTTGCCGGATAAATTAAATGGCAACAGTGGCAGTTGGTTTCCGATCCATTCATCAGGGGGAGTGACGTTAGTGAGCGAGATTAACACACATGAACTGCAATTTTTCTAAGTCAACAACAGAACGCTCTAATGTGAATATATAAAATTTTACATTATATTTCATTTAGTTGACACTCCAGAGTGACTTACATCAGGATGACTCATACACTACAATGAGATACAACACATAAAATGAGGCACATACTATAATGAGAGCCAAGTCAATCTCCTCATTACAGACAGTGACCTGCCACTGGTTTCATTAAAGTATCACTGGGGAATTCTCAGGATCCCCCGGTCTCAAGAAGTCAGTCCAAGTAACACCGCTGGTGCTTAATTAAATCTCCAGTCATTAAAAACTGGGTCTCAAACCATTTATGCCCGACTCAACTATGGACAAAGCATGAATATTTGATATGCTCAGTCTGGGTCGGGCTGACACACGACGTCTCTACAGAATTGTCTGTAGACTTCAACCTCCGAATCCGCCTCAGAATATTCGATACAAAAGTTATTGCGGAGGATCTTAATTCACTTGGTTGAGGTGGGCCGCAGTCCCGCCGGTCTAACACTGTGTCCTTCAGTAAACAACACAAACACACACACACACAAACACAAACATTCGCAAAAGCTCAAATAGGCATACGTGCGCGGACACACACACACACACGCACGCTGTTTGAGGTGTAATAGCCCCATGCTGCAGTTCTGCAGCTTAGCCAGGACACATTTTTTTTTCTTTTACATCTTTACCTTAAGTGACAAAGCCCCAGTAGCCTTCTCAATTATGTTGTGCAGGTGCAGTCAGCAGGAAAGAGTAATTGCACTGGGTGTTTGGAGCTCCCTGAGACGGATTGGAAGCTCAGGGCAGAGCTGTCAGGGGCTCCCGAAGGACTCAACAGGGTGTGTGCGCGTTGTATATATATGTGTGTGTATGTGTGTGTGTGTACGTGCGCAAGCCTGTCGCACCACAGTAAGAACGACGTTATGTTTTCATTTTGCATGTGCATGTATGCTGACATGTTCCTCGCGCGCGCCTCCTGTGTGTTCGCGTTTGTGCATGCACAAGCGCAGGCCCGCGTGGAATGATATGCATCTATTACCATACGCCCGAGTGTTTATATTGCCTGTGCTTCATTGCCTGGCGTTTGACAACTGCATCGAGCCGACCCGCCGGCTCCTGACAGTGACAGTCTAGTCCCCGGGACCTGTCAGCGCCATCACACATGCCCTCGGGGCCCCTGGAACCTTCTAGATGCTTGGGCAATAACGCTGCAATAAGCTCCTTGTTACAGGCATGTCATCAAGCCTCGAGGGATATGCTGTGAAGGCTGGAAGATCACCAAGAATCAGCCAAATCAGAACTAATTTGAACGGAAAATCCCATAACAATTTAGTATAGAGAGGAGATAATAAAGTGTGAGGGAGACGGTGCATCAGCTAACTGGAAGATGTGTAAATTAAGATTAAGGATGAATGTTAAGGCAAGAGAGGCGGAGATTAAGCCAAATGAATCCAATTGACCAGACTGGAGAATCCAATTGGCCATATTAGTGTAAATAGAGGTCTTTATCGATCTTTATTTACACCGATATAAGCACGGAGGCATGCAAATAAAGTCATTGTATTCTTTTTGGTGCGTGCCCAAGGGGGATGGAGTAATGGAAAAGGCTCCTGAGATCCCAGCTGGCTTTGATTCAACACCCACCGCTGTCAATTTCACTGTAGCGCGGACTGTCTGACTTGATTTCACTCCCGCTAAACCTTTACCTATCCCCACCAGTCCGATTGAGATTTCGAACCTCTCTTTAAAGAGAGCTATCAGTTTGAGCGGTTCACTTTAGTGTCAGGGAATTCAGCGGAGGCAAAGGAAGGGAAAGGAAAGGGAAGGAAGGGAAGGAAGAAGGAGAGGCGGTGGCAGCCTAGAGCTCGGCTTCTCAGAGGTTTTCAAATCGAGCACCAAGTAGACACACATTAGACCACATTTAATAAGATTTTGTCCCAGGGAGCCTTATGAGAAGATTTTCGTTGTTGATTTAGCATTGAATTTTAGAACTGTCTAGACTGTGTGTGGGGAAATAATTGTGGTGAGAGTGAAACCTGCGATTAGAATAGCAATTTTAATACATTCTCTAATTGGGATAAGTTCTAGTGAATTAATTTACAGTGAAATTAAACTGCAGACCCCTAGGAACCCCCTCCAAGGACCCACTTTGAGAACCAGTAAGAACCAGGCTTGTAACTGAAAGACTGCCGGTTTGAATCCCAGATTGGATGGGTGAATCTGGGTAGGGCGAAGGAGAAACCTCACCTCAACCACTACTTCAAGGCATTTAACCCCCTGATCTCTCAGGTTGTACCGGGCAGCTCCCGGGTGTAAAAAGAGCATCCATGCTCGTTTTCTAAAAATAAAGGTTTAAAAAAAAAAAAAGTCAGATAGGAGGGGAAAAAGAGGGAAAAATGGGAACAGAAGGGCTGGCGAGGAGGAGGTGTGCGTGTGCCCTTGCTGTCGTCATTGTTTAACAGTGCAGTCACAAGGTGGTGGGAGGGGTGGGGGGGGGGGTTTCTGCGGGCGACGCCGCCACCTGCTCCAGATGTGGAATAAGGCACAGATGCGCCGGTTTAATTAGCCTTGCCAGAGGTGCTGCGGCATGATTACCCCGCTCCGCCCCGAGAGAGCGCCTGTCGCAACGGGTGTGTGTTTGCGTTTCACAGCCTGCGTGTGGGAGAGAGAGTTCGACAGCAGAGGGGACGGATGGAGAGAGAGAGAGAGAGGGAGAGAGAGAGAGAGAGAGTGAGCGATAGTGTGTGTGTGTGTCTGTGTGTGTGTGTGGTTGCTTTTCTTTTTTTTCTCCCCCCCCTGCCTGTGATAGAGTTTGAGAGCAGGAGGGTGGGATAGATGGGAGAGAGAGAAAGAGTAATGTGTGTATGTAGGTGTGTGAAATGTGTGTTTTTTTTTTGTTTCCCTGATTGTGTGTGTAATAGGGTTTGAGAGCAGGAGGGAGGCAGAGAGAGAACGAGTGATAGTGTGTGTGCGTGTGTGTGTGTGTGTTTCCCTGCCTGTGTACGGGATAAAGAGGCAGACAGGAGGAGGAAGGAACGGAGGGGAGCGAGAAGAAGAGAAGCGTGATAATGTATGTGTGTGTGTGCATCATTATGCGCCTGCCTGCTTTATGTCTCTGTGCGTTACGTCGCTCAGGCTATCCCATCTGCCAAGCAAACCTGAATGACCTAGTGGGGAATGAAATGCGCCATAAAGGAGCGCTGATGGACGGGGGAGAACATGATGCTAATGACACGGCTACATCCACACGCCCGGTACTCCGGTCTAATGAAGCCCTTCACATCAGAAACAGCCGCCATTAATGGGGTTTGCGCATTGACGTCGGGAAATCTTCAGTGTTTTCATTAGCGATGACTGTCTGAAAGGGGAACACCGGTGCGGCTGATGTTCGCGAACACATCAAGGCCCCCCCCCCCCCCCCAACCTCAACCCCCCACCCCCCTCTCCCCGTAACGTACAAGGCGGGCGAGTGGAAAGTTCAAGAAAATGTCAGCTTTTGGAGATTCGATCGAAAGAATGTCAAACGGGCTGAGAGCAAGATATTCAGGCCATTTGATATATGTACCTTCAAGTATCTGGGTTAGTCTTGTCATCATGGAATCTCTTTGTGGGAGATCTGGTCTGACTAAGCTAATGTCTGTGAGAATACGCGACACACATGCACAAAAGCACAGAGGCACACGGGCGTACACACAAACCAACACAAACTGTGTCAAACTACAGCGGTTATACAAGTCCTCCTGTCTGTCTTCCCGGTGCGTGATGTTAATTCACGGGAAATTGAGACAGGAGATGGTTTAATTACCAGAGCCCAAGGGACAAGAGGAAGCTCCCTGCTGCTATTCGTACACACATGGAGACACACACTCGCTCAACCATCTACACACACACACACACACACACACACACACACTCATGCACACATACACAAGGGGTTCCACTCCCTGTGTAGCTCGGCGGAAACAGACACATACATTTGAGGGTAGGAAATATATTATTTATAAAGTCAGTAGGGATTATTCTGTAGGTATTATACATATATAGTTGTATTAGCATACAGAACAAGTATGAGATCCTGCGCTAACACAGATCCACACACACACACACACACACACAGCTCTAGATTCCCATCTGCGATATCAGTGAGCTCGAACACATCAAGCCAACGGTTGAAGAAAGAGAGCAGCTACTGAAGGATGGCTGGAGGGAGAGATAGGCTGAGAAAAGATACATGTGATGGATGGATGGACAGATGGATGGATGGATGGATGGATGGATGGATGGATGGGGTGAGAAGTGAGTGCAAGGCTGAGAAGGAGCAGGAATGAGATGGGGAAAATCAAGAAGGGAATAATGTGGAGTAAAGATGAAGAGAGAAGGCATGAGACTAGGAGCAACATAAAAATGGAGAAAGAGAGACAGAGAGAGAGAGAGAGAGAGAGAGGGGGGGGGGGGGGGAGGGAGAGAGAGAGAGGAGAATAGTATAGAGAGCAGCCAGAGAGGGAGAGAGAGAGGAGGGAGAAAAAGTTCAGAGGAGACAGAAAGGCGATTGAGAAAGAGGATGGTGCAAAGAAGATATGGAATGATAGGTATAGGTGTGTGTGTATTGCGTGTGTGCATATGTGTGTGTGTGTGTGTGTGTGTGTGTGTGTGTGTGGATCTGTATTAGTGTGTGTTGTACCTGCTGATGCCTCAGTCCCCCAGGCCTTCGCCACAGGGCAGCTAATCTCAGGCCGTTCCACCCATTAAGCACAAGGATCAACCGATCCAGTCATCACACACACACAACAAACACACACACACACACACACACACACACACACACACACACACACACTGCAAAACTGCTGAAGCACGCATGCACACACCAAAAACATGCACACACACACACACACATACACACACACACACACACACACACATACACACACAGCTTCAGTTCCTATAGCATTCCAACAGTTGTGATGGGAGAATCTTTTCCTTATACATATAAGGTCAAGAGTGGAGTAGAAGTTTATTTTAGATTATTTGCACAGTGATGAAAAAAAAAAAAACACTAAAAAAACTATTGTGATAAAAAACAGGCAGAACAGAATGAAAGAGTGCAAAAGAATCTCTTTTGGCAAAGGAGGTTAGTCCAATACTCTGAGTACATTTTTCTTTTAAAATGTAGGGAAATATAGAGATGGTTGAGAAAGGAAAACCCAGGGGCCTAATTTATAAAAAAAAATGTCCTTTGGCTTTATCCCTGACTACGTAGCACTAGCTATTTCAAGGAGTGTGATAAAAAGCAAAATAATTAGAATTATTTCTGGTTCCGTCTTACATGTAGAAATGACAGAAAATAGATTTATCTTCTCGTATATCACAAAAAGACTGGAGAAAATAAATGCTAACTGTTGTCTTTGGCATCAGTATGACTTTTTCATAAATCACAGCTTTGGCTTGGACTAAAGAAACTTTTATAAATGTGGAGAAAAGGAGAGAGATGGTGATAGGGAAATGAGAAGATGTGCATGTTGCAGGGTTCCCACACTCACTGGGACATCAAATTCACACACTTTTCAATGACTTTCAAGGTCTTGTCTGGTGAAATTGAATGATTTGGGGACATAAATTAGACATCATAGAGGCCTCTTTTTCTTTTACTTATCAAGTCAAGTAATCATTCCTGTTAAAACTGCTGCTATATCAACACAAACATCCATCACAGGGTTTTCCTCAGAATATGATGGTTGATCCTTGAATGCTGAAGCATATTGATGAATTTGGCAGCTATATTTAAGGCCTTATTTTTTGTTTAAATCCACAAACTTTCAAGGATTTTCAAGGCCCCATGAGATGGGTTGTCTTAACCACCCCTCCATCCCTCCGTCTCATTTCAGCAGCGCAGGGGCGAAACTGACCCTGAAACTGCATTGTGGCTGCGAGGCTGACCCTGGAAACAAGGATACAGGATTGAAAAGAACAGCTCTTTCTATGCCACAGAGTATCATAATTCTCAAATTAATGTGAGAGTTTGTCTATTTCCAAGCAGGCGTTTTGATTAAATGGCCCCATAAACAATGAAAAATGGTTTCCCAAAACAGTTTGCGTGGGCACAAATGCCCCCTGTAGGTAACTTAATTTCCTTCTCTGCACAGAGAGGAATAGCATATCTGTGTAGTAAATTGTTCCATAACAAAGTAGGTGAGTCTGTTCTTGTATCTTACTAAAGAACTGACTTTAATATCGTAGATAATATAGTATACAGTATGTGCCATTTCAAACACATATGGGAATTAAAGTTGTATTGATCTTTGTTAGCAGTGGAACACAGACTGTGATAGAAAATCTGAAGCCTGTCTCTGACAGCCTCATGGATCAATAGCATGAAGCACAGATAATAAGTCTTGTTCAAGCAAGGGCAAAACAATATTGACAACAAATCATATGGAACTTGTCTTCAATGCAGGGTGGAAAAGGCTGAGTGAGAGAAATGAGAGTTGGGAGTTTCTACTTTGGAGTTCCTTGGGTTGAGTTAAATGAAAGATCATCTCACATCACAGTGGAACTTGATTTGTATGCCAGGCGTTCAGTACAGCGTCACGGTACCTTGTTTTGGAAACAGCTTCCATTACATCTCTTGTAATTTGGAAATTGCAGTATGATTTCAATATGTTTTCAACTGTGGAGCCATAATTAATACAACGCAAATTAAAATTTGAGCACAAACACGAGCATGTGAGCTGCCTAATGTCTCACCATACTCACCATGATATATCAAACAACCAGTTATCCTAATGAGTGCCTTATTTAAGCTAATTAATGCATAATTAGCAAATATTTCTATGTCAACATACTTGTCTTCATGTAACACACGGGTGGTATTAATATGAACTCTGTATCTTAAAGCATTAAGGAGTTATAGTAGTTTCATTTTTCTCTGCATTAATATGCAAATTTATGCAGCAAGGTGCTCTAAATTCTAATCAGATCGTCTGGTCTATAGGGGGAAGCGTTAAGTTTGAAGTTTCTATCATGTATTGTTCTTGACAAGAATGTGTCGACACACACAAAGACAGTCAGTCAGTTAGATGCCACCATGATGACATAATGTCCCGGATCATGCACCATGGCGGCGGCACATTAAAGTATCTGTTGGGACTTTTCTCTCCCTCCCTGCTCTTTTGTCTCTTTTCACCCCGAGGGCCAAACTTCACTCTTTGTCTTTGGTGGCGAGTCAAGCGCCGCAGCCTCCCTCACTGTATCCCCGTCTCCGCCTGGAGGATTTACGAGCCGACCGCCGCCTCCATTCATTTAGCGGTCTGATCTTCTTGTCATAAAGCATGTGTGTGTGTGTGTGTGTGTGTGTGTGTGTGTGAATCCGGCGGTGGGACGGGGGGTGTGGCGGGTGAGATGGCGATTTATGAGGGTCGGACCGGGCCGGGCAGTGTAGACAGAACCGGTTTTACAGCTCCTGTGATTTATACCGAGCCCGGACCAAACCGGCACTCAGTCACGCGGCTTTTTATTTCATCTGGGCCGGTGTTGTGGGTCCGACGGGTTCGACGGCTGCCTCGACCTTCGACTGTAACGCCCCCCCCCTCCCCTTCCCAACTCCTTCCCGGGTTTTTTTTTTTTTTTTCTAGAAAGGTAATTTGTGTTTGCATTGTGGCCTCCGGGGCTCGGCTTGTATCATTTAGGCAAACAGCACCCGCCCGTCCTATATGCCATTTAAAAGGTTCAGTGGAACACACAGGCTGTAAAGGGAAGGTCAAGTTAATTTGAATTCAACGGAGTGCAGATTAACTTTTGAAGCCCTGTGAGGAGATGTCAAGAGGCAACGGTCTTTTTTTATATTTTATGTCTCACTGATCCGCGGGTTGAACGTGACCTGTTGAAGGAGACTTCTGCATTGAGGGAGCATGCATGAATTTCCAGTCAAGATTTTCTGTAAAAAATAAATCGGTTCATTGCTTTAACCGACAGTAGCAGCAATACAATCCTTCCTTCCAGCATTTATCCTGCATCTGCCTCACATTAGTGGCAAATTAGCAGGTGAATTTTTCTTGAATGTTATATACACTACCAGTCAAAAGTTTGGACACACGCATTTTTCCTTATTTTTACTATTTTCCACATTTTAGAATAACAGTAAAGACATCAAAACTATGAAATAAACACAAATGGAATCATGCAGTGACCAAAAAAGTGTTAAGCAAATCAAAACTATAATAAATTTTAGATTCTTTAAAGTAGCCGCCCTTTGCCTTGATGGAAAGGCCAAGGCTTTGGAAAGAAATTCATACATAGGCATCAACTTCACTATTTATATTTGAAGAAACAAATTTCAAGCATTTAAGCATAAGCCTTTAGATCAAAATGGCTTTAAGATGATGAAAAACATAGCACATCCAATCAGGCGTGTCCAAACTTTTGACTGGTAGTGAACAGAATTAGCATATTGTAACACCAAACCGCTCCTTGCATTTTCCGACTTGATCTTTCCAAACAATTCCTCTTGGGGACGGAGCCCAGGGTGCAGCAGCAGTTCAGCAGGCTTGTAATAAAAAGTAGCATTTACACAAAGGCTACATCTCCAGGCCCGCCTTTCTGACTTTTTTTCATGCACTATGCCTGAGAACATTTGGAGTCCGTACAGTATCTGCCGTTTCCAAAGGCAGCAGCTGGTGTGGTGTATTTCCACCTCCAGTTAAAAGACTTTTGTATAGCACTTGGCAACAGCAGAGAGTGAGACAGAGGTCGCAGAAGGGGAAATCAATCCACTTCCTCCAAAACATAGAAAGTGGCTTACCGTTTCACCCCCAGCGGGATACACAAATCCATTCCTACTCTTTCTGTTATGCTCTCTCTCTCTCTCTAGCACTTGCCCTCCCTTTCTCTCTCTCCCTCCTGCATTTTTTCCCTCTGTCTCTCTATCTTTTCCTCCCTCCCTCCCTCCCTCCCTCTCTCATTCACTGTACCGCTCTCTCTGAACTACTTGCCCTTACTTCTCACATCTAAGAAAAATCTGCACCTGGGAGCGTTTTAAAAGCGCCTCACCTCTGTGAAGATCAAAAAGGGAAGTATGTATGTCTCCTACGCTTGTTTTCTCCTCTTTCCCAGGTATCTTTCCCAGGTATCTTGAGGGGGGGGGAGGAGGAGGAGGAGGAGGCGGGGGGTGCAAGGCAACGGCAACAGTTTTACAAGCGCTCCCTCTTGTTATCAATAGATTTTAGGGAAAGGAAACAATTTACTTTCTCATCATCCCTCCCTTTAAATTGGTACAAATCACCCTAGCTGTAGCGACGTCCCATATTACCAAGTAAAGAAAAAAAATATAATAATAACAATGGGCAGCTATGGGCTATTAATTTCTGCTGGGGGAAACATCCCATCTGATAATCACAGTGTTATTATAGAAAACTAGATTAAACAAAGCAGTGACGCAGAGCTGCAAAGTCATTAACAGAACTAAAATTACGCGATCATAAGATACATCATAAAATGCAGATACACACATAAGATGAACCTACTGTAGTCTCCCGAAATTTTGTGACAAGGGCACAATGTCTTATAGTAATAATAGCGGCCCATGCATGAAAAGTGAGAGAAATACGGTTTCCCACCATTAAAAGATGATGTGAAGGAGGCACGGATAGAAACAGGCAGAGGTTTGACATTGGACTAGCATGATGGAAAGTAAGGGAGTAGAGGTCTGGATACACTTCCCTTCAACAGATTTAGCCAAAGTGTTTCTTATTTAATCATGACCAAAAACCCTAACCAAACTTTAGTTGCCTAGTCTTAACTTCCGCCCCAAGGTCCCTCATGCAGCTCCATCATTACAAACCGTTTCTCAGCCAAGCTTTGTTCAAACCCACAGAACTTTATTTCAAATTCTAGTCAAGATCCCGAGATTTTCAAAGATACCAAATGTCATGCTGAATTACAGGGAAATGTGTATAAAATGGTGCATAAACAACTAGATTTTTCCCATTTGTTGTAATGGTGCAGCCATAAAAAAAATGTTTGAAGATTTCACTCAATATAAGCAGCTGTAGCTTAAATGAAGCACTGGAACAGAATTTGTACAGAATGGAAATAAATGTTTTTTTTCTAACTTTGAAGCTACTTAAGAGGAAATTTAAGGAGAAACTCGGGGTGCAAAGGGTTAACCTTAACCCTAACCATGAATGAAGCTTCCGTTAATAGTAGTTAGTAGACTGTCAGCTGATCCAAACAAACAAACAACCACATTTGACAGTGAAACAAGGCGGTCTGTTTCTGCTGCCAACTCCTCATTCATCCCTGCGGTTCCTACCTGCCACACGCTGCTGCTGCCTGGCTGTGCCGCCTTCTCCCGCCACCTGTCCGGCTTCTTGTTAATCACATGTACTCGCGATGGCATCGTCTTGCCTCTTGCATAATGTATACGGCATATCTCAATGTTCTGTACACCCCCGGGGAGCTGGATCTTTAGCATGCTGCTTTGATTCATACAGGGAGAAGCACTATGGAGACCAGAACCTGCACCGCCAAATACAACTACAGAACCATTTACGCAATTATTGTTATTTTACTTGCCTAAACTTAACCGTTAGCCAACCTTTACACATGGCAAACAGGGGAAAATAGTATCTTCAGGTCCTGCTATTGTCACATAAGCCTATTTGTGGTGGAGGAATGAATGTTCACATAGTTTGTGTAACCTGTGTTTCAGAGTTCATGCTCTTTTCACACATTTTTATGAGGCTGTGTTGCATAAAACGCATGACAAGAAACAGGAACTCGCTGAAAAGTGATATGAAGATGATTGGATTTAAAAGTGATTTAAAGCTTGACTACTTTTTGAGAAATATGGGTCTTTTTATCTGATTTTGCTTCGGTACATTGTTGCATGTTGTTTGTCTGCAACATTCATTTTTGTCATAGACGCCGCTTTCTTGGCCAGGTCACCCTTGAAAAGCTACCTTGTTAAACACAGCTAAAATAAATTAAAAGACTGCAATCTATACACACACACATGCATGCACATACACACACACTCACAGGTGGGCTGAATAAACAAAATCCTAATAAATCTGCATAGTAAAGTAGGATGTCAGTTGTTAAAGCGTGAGTTACATTGTTTAAGCGGCTGGATAACAGGAAGGCTTGTGCCGTGTAAGTGCAGAGCAAGTGAATAAAATTAATCTAAAATCCTTTAAACTTGATGTTCGGTTAGGGACAAAGTAGTGATATTAACTGTAAATTGTAGGAGAGTAGAAAGGAACCATTTTTCTTTCCAACTTTATTTGACAGTAAGAGCACAAAGGCGACTGTTTCAGAAGAGCGTAAATTCTTGAAAAATCCACTTCAACAGCTGTAACGAAGTACTTTATTCCACAGAACTCGCACACGGAAAATACACACACCCACACGCAGAGACACACACACATCCATACACTAACTCAAACACACATCCAATCATATTAGAAGTCAGCCAGCCAGCTCCCAAGTGAAGCATTATCTGACCTGGCTATGCGGTCACACACTCTGCTCTGCAGTGGGGTGAGCTGAGGACCCGGAGGTTAGAGCCTGACACCGCAACTGCTACTGAAAACACAACTGAGACGGATACACTGAACCCCATGAGCTCTGGGGAGAGAGAGAGAGAGAGAGAGAGAGAGAGAGAGAAGCTATGTTTCCTTCCAACTGCCAGGCAGATCTGTGGTGTTTCTGCGCTGCATTTTCCAGAGAAAACCCAGCAATCAAACAGTGTCTCCAGTAACTGTGATGTATTTTTCCTTGGATTTTCTGTTGATGAAGTTTGAGTTTCTGTAGGTGCTGCTAACTCTTGCTAGCAAACTACCCAGTTCTTCTTCTGTTCATTCCAAACAAGAATAAACAGAAACATAAAAGGCATCAGGTGTTTGGAACGGCAAATCTAAAAGCTTTACTGGGATTAGCCTGAAAAGGTTCTGTGTTTTCTCAGTTGGTGAAAGAGACATTTATGTAGAGAAAAATATCACTGATTATTACTTTACAGTGAACTTTTAAAAAACAAAAAATACAGATTACGGGTTGAAGTCAATAAATAGGCTTCTCGATCTGAGTGTTTACATCAGAAAACACATTCAGGAGAAAAATGTACGGTCTTTCAAGAATTGATTAGTATTGGTTGTTGTTGTTCTTTTCTGTCCGCTACTGTCGGCCATATTTCATGTTGTCCCGAAGTCAAACACAAAGACATGAACTTGGCAATATTCTAAAGCACAAACGAATGGCCATACACCTAGGGCTGCAACTAACGCTTATTTTCATTGTCGATTAATCTGTCGATTATTTTCTCGATTAATCGATTAGTTGTTTGGTCTATAAAATGTCAGAAAATGGTGAAAAATGTGGATCAGTGTTTCCCAAAGCCAAGATGACGTCCTCAAATGTCTTGTTTTGTCCACAACCCAAAGATATTCAGTTTACTGTCATAGAGGAGTAAAGAAACCAGAAAATATTCACATTTAAGAAGCTGGAATCAGAGAATTTTGACTTATTTTTCTTAAAAAATTACTCAAACCGATTAATCGATTATCAAAACAGTTGGCGATTAATTTAATAGTTGACAACTAATCGATTAATCGATTAATCGTTGCAGCTCTACATACAACCACGGCCGACTCCTACTTATTAATGGGAGCAACAGCATGGCATTTTCGGGAGATGGTGCTGGACAGATATTTTACAGAATGCCTTTAACTGCTAACACCGCTCCCTTATTCAGCAAATTATATATCTTTATCAACAAAAAAAGCTTTTCCCACCCCAAGCGAGTGTAAAACTTCTTTGTGATATTGACGAAAGTTTATCGAAATGGGCCGTTTCCATTCAGCTTTTCTAAAACATCATAATTTGCATAAAAATACTTGGACGGAAACCCAAATAGAAGAAATCACTTGCTACGTAACTCTGTCCCTCTTTATCTCTTTATATCTCCGAGACAGGACATGAATGTAGAGAGGTGCAAGAAGAAAGAAAAAAAATCACACTCCCTCTCTACTTGGCTTTGAGAGACTCTCTCTCTCTCTTTTTGCCTTTCTCTCGCTCTTGCAGATGAAATGGCCTCTGAGAGCAAAGGAGAGAAAGTGAGACAGAGAGAAAATAAAGGTGGAGAGGTAAAAGAGGAAAGAAAAAAGACACTTCCTTACAATATACCGCGTGCTCTTTTTCATACGTGCTGCTCTCACAAAATGGCCTCTAGAAGAAAAGAGAGAGAGTGTGGAGAGATAGAGAAGATGAAGGTGTAAAGGTGTAGAAGAAAGAAAACAACAGTTGCTACCTGGCTATGAGATCCCACCGTCTCTCTCTCTCTCTCTCTCTCTCTCTCTGTTTCCCTCTGTCTCTCCTCCTCTCATACATACAACTCTCACAGACGAAAAGTCATCCAACCCCTCAGAGTATTCAGCCTGACAAAAAAAAAAAAAAAAAAGGAGAGGGTAAAAAAAAGAAAAAAAAAAAACACTTATTTTTGATGGCTGCTTCAAAGACCATTACTGGCGCCTTTGAAAAGTTACCAGAGGGTGGAAGTTCTTTCGAGTGTCGAAGAGCAGAGCGGAGAGGTTGTGCTAGGGGTGGGGTAGCCAGCCTCCTCATCCTCACCCTCTTCTTCTTCTCCTTCTTTTTTTTTTTCCCTCCTCCTTCCTCCTTCCTCCTCCTCCTCCTCCTCCTCTTCGGGCTCTGACGGAATACTAAGTAAACAAGATCAAGGCGGGCCGTGATACTCAGGGACTCGCAGAGGCCCCAGCCGCTGTCTGAGAGGAACACTTAAGCCCGCGGAAAGATAAAGTGGTTTTTGGAGAGAGAGAGGGAGAGAGAGAAAGAGAGAGAGAGAGAGAGAGAGAGAGGCAAATCAGCTATTCCGTTTCTCACAGCGCAAAAGCCCGGAGCACAAAAAGAACACACACAAGTGAAAACGACTGGCACGTTTATCCACAGCAGGACGCGTTTCGGAAGGAAGGATCGACAAGGGGATGGAGGATTGGGGAGTCCTGGACCGCGATGGGACCGTAACCCAGCGGAGAGACGGCAGCTCCACCAGCCGCTTCCTCTGAGGTTACGCTGTCAGCGCAGCCATTTCTCATGTGCGGCAAGATCCCAGCAGGCATGGGAAGCCGACGCTCTGAGAAACGTCTAACAAAAATAAACCCGAAATATGCTCTCTAACAAAGAGACCGACTTCTAAGTTTCAGCCCAAGTGAGAAAGATAGAAAACACAGCTTAGAAGTCGCTTAGTCTTGCAGTAAAACGAAGAAATGTCCAAATACATGCGCTCATCTCAAAATTAGTTCCTGTGTCCTCCATGACACCATATACACACATAGTAGAAGCAGTAGTAATGGTAATATGTAAAAATTTCTGAACTTCTGAAAGTCTGAACCCAAATACTAAAGAAATCATAGCTTGGACCTCATTTAAAGGGTTTAATTCCCAAATGCTATATACCCATTTTGGAAAACTTTTGCCATCTGAAATCCATCAAGCAACGTTTCAAAAGCAAAGCTAATTCTAGCATCAAAAACCCAACTACGCAAAGCTCTCACAACTTCCACAGTAACCCGTAATTTGCATTACTTTCATGCCAGCAATCACTTAAAACTTAGCCGGTGTCTTGTTTTTTTTTTATTATTTTAAATGATGGACATCTCATTTTGGAATGCAGCTCTTCATATTCTCCTCCAGCAAAGTGAAGATGCGTGCCAAAGCGCTGGCACAGCTAGCTCCCATCCCAGGTGGTTGCTCACCCTCTTTGGCAGACAACCTAATCACCATCCGAGTTGAATACATTAAAATTGTACTATGATGAGTCATCAAACAACCTTATCTTGGTTCTATATTTACGTCTGCGTCTGTGATGGGAGGATGATGTGATACTGCTATTTTTATGCGACTCCTGGGTTTGGGTGTCTTGTGTCTAGTTCAAGAGCGTCTCAAGTAGGTGTGTGTGTGTGTGTGTGTGTGTGTGTGCGCACTGCCATTTTACGACCGTCTGTTTGGCAGATCTAGAAACTCCCATACGGTCCCATACGGTGAGTCGTGTCCAAACAATAACATCTCGCGGGGGGGCCTTAACCGGTAAACATTGTTCTCTCTGTGTAAAGTGGTACGCCGGGCAGACTCGCTGCCCCATATGCCCACGGCTGAGGCCTGGCACCGCTGACACGCCGCGGGCCGAGGGGCAAGCTTGGCAACGGCACACTGTAGGGTTGACTGGGCCCACCTGTCAACACGGACAGGGATTAGCGGACATATCAATCCCGGGTTTCGCCGCTCCGCTCACCTGCTCGATCAATCTCTCTTTTTCCTCCCTTCACCTTCCATCCGTCTCCGCTCTCTGTCCTCCCATCCCTTCCTCTCTGCCTGCCAGCTTTCTCTTTCTCTGATCCATCTGTACTCCCTTTGCCACTGGTTACCCAGAAGGGGATACGCCTAATAGAGACTGGCAGAGGTTTATGTCAATAGTGCAGTGTTTTTATACCGAGACGCTGAAGGATTGTCGTATCTACTCAGATGAAGTTCTGGAGTTGGGTTTGTACACTGGTTCACTTCTCTGTGATGAATCTGTGAATGAAGTTTCCTCTTAAATTTCCTCTTCTCTAGTTTCAAAGTTAGAACAAAGGTTTTTTTTCCAAACTGTACAACAATGTCACACATCCATATTCTGTATCTGCTCGTTCTGACGCTTCATTGAAGCTATAGCTGCTTATATTAAGCGAAATATTCAAACCCAAGATGACATTTTTTTATGGCTGCACCATTACATCAACTGGAAAAAAATCTTTTTTGTGCATCATTTTATACAGTTTTCCCTGTAATTCAGCATGACATATTTCGTATCTTTGGAAAACTTAGGATCTTGACTAGAATGTAAAATAAAATTCTGTGGGTTTGAAACATGTGTTTGTAATGATGGACCTGCATGAGGGACCTTAGAGTAGAAGTTAAGAGCAAATTACAAAACTATCTCCTAAACAGCAGAGACTGAGCACTCCCTGTAGCGAAAGCTGGACTCTCCAAACCCACCAGCTACTAAGAAGAAGAAATGTAGGTACAAAGAGTGCGCAGTTTACTGACTTTGCATTACATGATGTCTGGGTATGTAAGTCCGCAAAATCAAATGACAAATTTAGTCTAGGCTTTTAAAATACAGTGTGGCAAGCTTGTATAAACACTGTCTGGAAGCACAATTCCACTGAAGAAGGACAAAGTAAAAAGGTCTGTTTGCAAATCCACAACAACATAATGCACACTATCTAGGGCCAATATTATTTGGCATTCTGTATTTTGCTCGACATCACCATCCAAAAATTCAGTGGATACTCTACACAGTGTTGAAGGGCAGGGCACGTTTCATAATGACAACATGATTATGAAACAGCTGGGCCTTTCAAAGGGGCTTAGAGGTCCGCATGCAGCTAATAGCTCACTTGTCGTTGTCGTCCTTGGGCTCCTCCACAACCGACGCTGTGAGTACAATATGCTCAGGGTCGCAAGGATCAGCCTTGGATCAAGTGGCGGGGATGCACATTCGAAGCGGCGAGAGGTGGAGTACATTCAATGGACGAGGCCAGGTGAGAGGTGGGAGAGGACAGAGGAAGGAGGTGCAGGGGCAAAGAGAGGCAGGAGGACAAAATCAGCAGAGCGACAGAGCAGGAGGGACAGAAGGAGACGGGGAAGGGCGGGGAAAAAAGAGAGAGGCAGGAGGGGGATTAGGATGAGGAAGAGGAGGAGGAGGAGAGAAGTAGGACGAGAGGGGTCACGAGAAGGTGGAGGAGGAGGAGGAGAGGCAGAGAGAGTGGGACAAGGGGAGTAGGTGTGCTTCGCCAAGTGTGTAAAGACCACCCTTCCCCGTCTCCACGCCGTTCACCCCGACCTTGAGAGGACAAGGAGAGGGGGGAGCGGCCTATCCACACGGCTCTTTCACAGCATGTGGACTGATAATGACATGCATGAAAGCCCGCGGCATTCGTCATATCCTCGCCACAGGGTGTGTGTGTGAGTTGTGGGTCTTTGTATTTGCATGTGCCAGCACAGACATACATACAGTGTGCTTACGTGTGTGGAGGCAGCACAGTGGCCTAGTGGTTAAAGTGGCCAGAGGGTCATCAGTTCAATCCCTACAACCAGTTCATTGGTCTTGTTGACGTGTCATTGAGCAAGACTCTGGATGAGAAGAGCATCAGCTAAATACCTCAAATGTAAATATGCACTGAAAACAGAGTATCTCTCATGGTGACCTCATGCTGCACAACCAATAATACCATCAGATTTTTGAACAAGCCCGCCCCCTCCGCATCCCTCCTATCAAATAAAACTGCCTTTCTCTCCCTGACTCATATCCCGCTGGTTTAGACTTTTGAATGATCCCTCACTGTGTTATGTCCCGCCCCAACATCCTGTTTCAACTGGAAATGCATCAAATCCCGGAAGGGGTCTTTAACATGCAACGATAGCCACTAGCTTCTACTAGATATGTCAGCTACTATGCAAATCAGATGTGTTTACAAGACAGTGATGGTTACCAGATGCTATAATTTTCCAGCTAACAAACTCTTTCATTCCCACTGCAATATCCTTTTTAAACAAGGCCAAATAGACTGTCACTACTTTTTAATGCAGCTTTGCACACCTGCTCCTATTTATTTATGGAATTGTTTGTGTTTTTAATGTAATTTTATGTGAGTCTTTCATGGGTGTATGTTTTTATGTTGTTTTGTCAGCTCCTAACCTAAGACGATTTTCTATCATTATGTGATAGACAATAAAGTTTTTTGAATCTTGAATCTTGAACAAGCTGACATTATGTGAAGGCAAAATCAATCATATTTATCAATGGCAAAACATGTCAGTCATGTAGAGTTGTACGTTTAGAAGTGCAATCAGCAGGACCTCCAATATGGCCGCCATAGGTTGCGTTAACTGAAAGCCCTTTATACAATGTATGACAAGTGTGCTTGTAAGCACACTGAGCAACGCGAATCACCGCAGGCTCACTGGCACGCTGTCACAGCGAGGCGTTCGCCTGCCACTCAGCCCACATTGTTTTCTATCAGGTACAGGCTGATTGGCATTCTCACTTGATGAGGAGGCTGGAACAGCACCCACATCTCACAAATAAGACAGACAAGGCCGCAAGTACCACAGAAAAATAAATTGCTGTTGTTTTTGTCGCTCTCGTGGTGTGCATGTGGGTGTGTATGGGGATGAATGCGTGTGTGTGGGAGTGATGTGTGTGTGTGTGTGTGTGTTTATAGGGAGGATGTTTTCATGCGTGTGTGTGTGTACGTGCTTATTTGTGTGTATATGTTTATGAGGAGGATGTTTATGCGTGTACGTGTGTGTATGTATTCAGGCAATTCTTTGAGTTTTGGGGCAAAAAAAGCATGATGAGGCTGACAAGAACTCTTGTCTAACACACTATAGCGAGGTCACTTCTGTATTATGAGCAAGCACGCACGCACACACACACACACACACACACACACACACACACACAATAACAAACAGAATTGCTATGGAGACAGGGACCAAGTGACACAGATTTATTATTTGGCAAAGCAGACGACAGGCAGATGAAGAGAAGTCAGCGCTCTCCTTCAGTTCTCTGGACACTTCACCCACTTTCCCCGTATTGTTTACACAAAACCTGTCCGCTCTACTCTGACGTGTGTGTGTGTGTGTGTGTGTGTGTGTGTGGGTGCTAGGGTGGCTGCATTAGGTAGATAATTTTCCACGCTTCTATTTGCTTGTAAGCCTGTCATTGCTTATACTTTTCTGCTTGGTATTGTTGTGTCTTGGTGTCCAAAATAAGATATCTACCATTTGGAAAAAAGTGAAAAAGTGGCACCTACGCCTACAAAATGACTGACAGGACAAAATGAAAACAAATCATGGTGCTTTCCAAAGGACATTGGGTAATTTACGTCATTGTTTGACAAAATGATAACAACAACAACATAAATGATGTCTTTTAAATGAGTTTGTTACATTTTTTGTTATCATTATTATTCTTTTAATGGATATACAAAGCTTTAGAAATTAACTCTTCATTTTCAAAGTGTGTATGCTTCGATACGCTTGTATGTGTGTCTTTGCATGTGTGTCTTTTGTGCAATATTAACTTAGAGTGATCAATAGCTGTTCAACTTATGCAATGTTTGTGTGTTAGTGTCCATTATGGATTATTTGTTTTCTACCAAAGACAAGGCTACAATAAAAATGATTGTTTTTCATACTTAGTTGGTGTAGTTAAGTTTAGTTTTGATTCAGTTTACTTGCACAGTGACATAGTGATGAAAACATGGTACGTTTCAATGATAAAAAGAGTGAAAATGTAAAACTAGTCAAAATCTGTCCTGTCATTCAGGGTTTGATTTCTGCCTAACTGGAATCTTTTAATCTGTGTCTGTAACCTCTGATTTCTCCTTTTCTTACAGAGAAAATACATTTGCGAGGCCAACTGCCTTCAATTCTCAATTCCCTTCAATACGGTTTTGTCCTTACCTTGGGTATAATGAGTCCCCTATTTCCAGTTTTGAGTCGCTCTTCAGTTTATTTGATGTTTAGCTTGTTATATTTTTATGTGAATTCCTATGAAACCCCTTTCGCTGCATGGAACAACTTCATAACCTGGAAACAATATTTTTTAACAACGGCATCGCTCAACGAGTCTTTGGCTTTATTCTTTTACATCTTTTTATTGAGAGTTTAATTAACAGCGAGGGCTCTGTGTCCTCTGGATGATAGGAAGAATGTCACATTCTATCTATCTATCTATCTATCTATCTATCTCTATTTTGGTGAAGTGCCCATTCATCAACCAACATAATGGCAGAAACATAAAGATGCATGTACTGTAGTGAAAGGATACACATACAGCCACAAAGACACATGCACATACACATACTGTACACACACACTCACACACACACACACACACACACACACACGTGCCTCTAGGGTGAAGGTGTGTGCATTAGCTTTTCATTATGATAAGTAATGGGAGTGGTTCCCCACCCTTAAAATGCCATTAGCTCCTGCTTGCTCCCCTCCTCCTCCTCCTCCTCCTCCTCCTCCTCCTCCCTCTCTCTCCCCTCTTTGCCCTTCCCCATCCAGAGCCAAGCATTGTGATTAGCTTTATGGAGCGCAGGCTGGAGGGAGAGCGGAAGATGCTACAAATGATATTACTTTGAGCCTGAATAAGCATACGACATATGACATTACCGTCAGGCCGGACGGACACCCGGGGGAGCCTATCGCACGCCGGGATCCACGCCGGCAAACCCCCAGCGAGATTGGACGAGCCCTCCCTTGGGGGGTGATGGGGGGGGTGGGAGTGTGTGGGGGCAGGGGGGGGGCTGTCTCGAGCCTGGCGGGTAATTTACTGAGAGGACACGGCAATTGCATCCAGCGAAAGAGGCTGCGCTCCCTTAGTGTCGACGTCAGCAGTTCGGCTCGCCGGGTGAACACCTGCA
>NW_027282612.1:285000-352500 GCF_046629955.1 Centroberyx affinis | reverse complement strand
AGAGCTGCTGTCTTCTACGAAACACATTCTCCTTGGGGCAAATTAAAGTAGTTTTATTCTATTCAATTCTATCATTTCATTTTTCGAATATCAGAGTAAACCAACCCTTCACAGAGACCCCCGTCTCTCCAAAGCATGGGGATTTGTAATTCAGTGCGGGCTGAATCAGACGTGAATGGTATTAGCTTAGAAAAGATAAGGTGAAAACTAGTCTTGTGCAGTGAAAGGGGAAGAACACAATTTCTTTTTACATTCTCAAACAAAATGAGACACACTCAAAATCTTTCTCCTTCCCTCGCTCTCTCTCTCTCTCTCTCTCTCTCACAAACACACACACACACACACACACACACACAGACACACACACTCACACGTACAGGCACACATATGGCAAGCGCACACGCGGCCGCCTAAAAATAAAATAAGATAGCGAAACAGTGGCTCAGTCATCCATGACTCCATTTTACTCAGCGGCGCCACAGGAAAATTAATTGCACTAATTGAGTAACAGAGTTCATCAAACTGGTATTCTCATTTTCCACATTCATTAGGCACTCTCTTTGTGAGAGCATCCCCGAGGTGCCGCTGTGTGTGTATGGCAGCTGAGGAGAGAGGAGAGGAGACAACACTGCCGATGGAACGCATCCGCAGCTAAACCGCACACACACACACACGCCTCCACGCAACGTTTCTACAGCTACAGAGCCGCGTGACGCCCCAAAGTTTGCAGACGTAAGCTTGTCCACACATGTACATGTAAACATACATGTGTGCACATTCTCTCTGTCTTTTTCTCAACCCCCTTTTAATACAAATAATCACACACACACACACACATATTAACACAAATCATTACTCAGCAGATTAAGTGGTTAAAGAGTGTTGCGGTTTATGCCTGCTGTCACTTTTCTCACCAAGTATTTCCTTTGCAGTGGCTTTCACACAATTGGAGGGTCTGTGCATTTGTGTGTGTATGTACAATGTTTGTGACTGTGTGTGTGTGTGTGTGTGTGTGTGTGTGTGTGTGTGTGTGTGTGAATGATACAGCAGCCTGCTCCTGTATCTCAACTCTGAATTACAATGCGAGCAGAGAGACGTAACAACATCGACAACACTGAAGAAATAGATAAACAAGTGTTTCCCCACTGGTGGCTGCAAGCTTGTATATGTTTGTGTGTTTGTGTGTACATGCATGTGTGTGTGTATTTTGTGTGTTTTGTGTGTGTGTATTTCTGTGTGTACCTGCGTGTGTATACAGGCATGTGTGCGCGCACGTGTGTCTTTTTGTCTGTGCCTTTGTGGGCGAATGTGCGTTCTACAGTGCAGTAAAACTGTGCAGTTGATCTGTGTTGTGTCTCACAAAGTGCTTAGACACACACACACACACACACACACACACACACATACACACACACGCCACCGTCTGCAGCAGCCATCTGCGCTGGGAAAGCAATGGAGAAAAGAGGCAGAGAGTAGAAATGGAAAGGGAATAGATTGAGAAGAGTAAGGAATGTCCGCTTACTGCACTGCTGCTGCCATAATGCATTTTATTTAATAAATAGGGGAAAATAGAACATTTCAGCCTGATATAGTCTTTGTCAGACGGCCTACTCAACTAAATGGAAGAAAGAACAGTGAGCAGATTTCCCTCGCTTTTCATGTTGACTTTTGCTTTTGTGCGGCTCCTGGGAACAGATTTCTAAAACTGCATTATTCAAGATTTTTTATGTGAAAATACACCGGTTTTATCAGCCTAAACCATGAATCACGAACAGTGTCCCATGCTGAGACCCCATAGAAGTGCTCTATTTGCCCAAATTAAATTCTGGTGTTGGGTTTGGACACTGGTGCATAATGACCAATGCACATTGTCTGAGCATTTTTAAAAGAAAATTAAAAATACATGGTATCAAGTTACCTCGATGGAAGAAATTTCCACTTTTTCTAGCAAGCGTTATATCCCTTTCCTCTTTCGTCCCTTCGGTATCCTAATTAAATCCTCAAAATTAAAATAGTTGCTGCCATTTGGGGCTGCCAATATGCAAAAATTACATAGTACAGCTTTAAGTACGGTAAATGCAAATATGGAGTGTCAGTGATGTAATGGTGGGTAAGGCAAACAACCAACAATACACATGAGAATCAATTATATTTTCAGAAAAGCATTAGTTTTTTGTGTTCATATGGTGTATACTATGAATTTACCTCATAAAGATTTGTGTCAGCTTAAAAAGGAGGTAAACTGAGGTAGGATGTGTGTGCTTCTGTGTGTGTGTGTGTGTGTGTGTGTGTGTGTTGGGAGGCTAACCATGATCATATCACGTCATTTCATAGTCTGTCAGCATCTGCCGTTACTAGCTTATTTGACGATGATGATGTCAGTACGCCAATGACGCCAGAAAGACAAAATCCTGTGAATTTATTATACTAAATTACAGTGATTGATACTTATTCAGATTAAAAACCATGAATAAAGGTGCCAGCTCTGGAGCCTCTCACTAATTGTGCTCTCCTCTAACAGTGCGGTTTCTACCTCTGGGCTTTCTCCCTTTTATGGCTCACACACTCGATTGGTTCTGCACACTAGACTTAGTCAAGCAGTGAGAGAAATCAATGCGAACACCACTCGGGCATACGCAATCACCTCATTGCACGCATAGTGTGTGTGTGTGTGTGTTTGTTTGTGTGTGTGCATGGGTGACAGAACTTGCAAGTGTTATGACGGAAGGAGAGAGAGCGAGAGAGAGGGGGGGGGGGTTAAAAGAGAGGAAGGGGGGGAGAGAGAGAGCATGTGTGAGAAAGAGACAGAGTTAGATAGAGTTTGAGAGAGAGAGCAAGAGAAAGAGTAAGATACAGTGTAAGAGAGAGGGGGGGGTGGGGGAGCAAGAGAGAGGGATAGAGAGAGAGAGAGAGAGGGGGATGGGTTTAAAAGAGAGGAAGGGGAGAGAGAGTGCATGTGTGAGAAAGAGACAGAGTTAGATAGAGTTTGAGAGAGAGAGCAAGAGAAAGAGTAAGATACAGTGTAAGACAGAGAGGGGGGGTGGGGGGAGGGAGAGAGAGGGATAGAGAGAGAGAGAGAGAGAGAGAGAGAGAGAGAGAGAGAGAGAGAGAGAGAGAGTCCAGGGGGAGCAGGGAGAGGAACAGCCTCTCACCACCAGGCTAGTCCAGCCTTATTGGGAGGATTTGGGCTGCAAGACACAACTTTCCCACATCAACCGCACACAAAGCTGCCCGACCCTGACTCTGTCACTCACCCTGGGTGTGTGTGTGTGTGTGTGTGTGCGCGAGCGTGCATGTGAGTGTGTATAGTTATGTCTGTGTGTGTGTATGTTCATGGCTGAAAACTGTGCAGTAGATGCCTCATGAAATATCACTGCATGTGTGTGTTTGTTTCTTGTGTTGTCTCCATCGCTTGTGTGCATGTACGCATTTTCAAGTGTGTGTGTTTGCGTGTGTGAGTGAGTTTATGCGTGTGTGTGTGTGTGTGTGTGTGTGTGTGTAGCTTCCCACCTCTCTACCGCTGCCAATTATAAGGGGGTTTGAGCCGCTAACACATCTCCTTCCTCTGGGAGGCTGGACTGATGACACGGGTGAGTCCACCACAGACGTTGCGACTCGCTGCACCCTGTGTCACCTGTCACTCAAAACCCGGGCGCTCTCATGTCTGGACACCCCCCTCCCCCATAATCCGTCAGGCCCAAGTGGGGTCGGAGAGGTTTTTCAATGGGCCGGGCTGCAGCTCTCTGGCTAATTGCTTTGAGGCCGAGGAGGACTGAGCTGAAAGGTTAGGAGGGCTAGAGGCACAACGACAACACATAACAGCCTCCATGGGGACAGAGGTCGCAAAGCAGATGATATGAAGGCAGGTAGGGACCAGGTGGAGGATGCAAAGTAGATGTTTTCTCATGTTTTTTAAAGTAATAATCTGCAATAATTTCATATCACTAAATCTCTGTTTTGCTACTTTCCATCCTCAACTGATAAAACGCAATAGTGATTTAACCTGCGGTTCACACCTGGGAAAATTCCTCCCCACCTAAAGAAACTCAAACTTCATCAACAGAAAATCCAAGAAAAAAGATGTCACAGTACTGGACTGGACACATTGTTTGATTGACAGGTGATCTCTGCGAAGCACAGTGCAGAAACACCACAGCGATGATCGCTGAGCACGAAAGATGTCACCAAAATAAAAATAAAAAATAAAAAAAACATTTGTTTTCCCCCACCGGTTTACCCCTTTAACTCTTTATTTACCCAGGGAATATTTGCTAAGTAAGCATGCTCTTATACAGCAACGTCCTGCATCTCACTCACATTCACCCTGAAGAAATGCCTTCTACTGTGTTTCTACTGTCCTGCTGAAGCAGTAGTTGACATTAGTCCCAGATTTCTCATCCGGTCTGGGGATTCAAACTAACCACCTTCTCGTTCCAAGCTTCTCTCTCCAACCTCTGGGCCACAGCTTCTCCATTTGCTTCTTCACATCTTTCCTCTCTTTCGACATTTGTGTACTGTTTCTCTCTTTCTCTTTCTCTTTCTCTTCCCCCCTATATCATCCCTGTCCTCCTCTTCCCTCCCTGTGTAAGCCAAGTGGAATAATCACCTGTTATGCTCCCTGACAGAACACCAAAGCTGGTGTGAAGCCAACATGAGAGTGAGCCAGCGGAGTGTGAAATCTATCTATCAACCGATCTCATGCACTCACTGAGAGCACTCCGCTTGACACAGTTGGCCACGCCATTTATTGAGCCTCCACAAACTCGCATGGGCCGGGGGTCTTCGCACCGATCGCGAAGCACACACATGAGAATAGCCACACGGACACACACACACACACACTAAGGCAAAACGCTTCCATGTAACCGGATTCTGATTACTTGCATGTATCTCATAATCTGTAAAATAAACATGAAATCAACTAAAGCAAAATGTTAACTCATTTGTTGGAAACACAGAAAGGAAACACAATAATTGCAGGTATTACCATTAGAGACAAACATCATTTTTCACATCTTTATGTGATGTTTAATCATGCTTGTAGATGATGATACTAATGGTACGGGACATTGTGTATCTTGGAAGCGCGACACACGAATGAAGCAATCAAATCAGTGGACAAAGACTTACACTGCAATTAAAATTAATAACTATATGCAGAGTTCCACGCAAGGAACCCGTGGCTCAAATGTATTGATATTGACTAATCAAATGTGATTATGGGATATAGAATTACAATTTGATTCACTCATGAAATATTTCCATCATGAAAACAGCACAGAGAGACAGCAGAAATCAGGGTAAAACAACATTCGATTTAGTTCCCTGCATGCATAATGAACTCATAAATAGAATAAATCCAGTGCATGCAACACTGGAATTATGCAGCAGTGGCGAATTCACTCTGAACTGAATGAATATATCCACCGGAGAGCAATGCATTCAACATACTAACTGTGATGGAGGGGTTGGACACTCGGAGCCCTGGTGTATCTCTGCATCAAGGACGTGATCCTATGCTAATCCTCCGGTGAATTATATAGCATGTGAAAATGATGTGGTGCGTGGCGAATGTCTGCACTAAATATTTACAAAAGCCCCATAACTGATCTGAATGAGCCCTTTGAGAGCGACTTGGGAGGTAACACAATGGGAGAGGAGTGACCTTGCAGGGGGAGAGGGCCCGGAGAGAAAGAGAGCGATTATGTGGCGCGTGAATGGCTCGGCTGTTGAGGAGCGAAGGAGGCTAAGACAGAGGAGGGAGGGAGAAGAGGGAAAAAAAAGAGAGAGAGAGAAGGGGAGATCATCACTCTGCAGTTTGCCCTGTAGAGATGGAGGGTGGGATGGGAGAGAGGAGAGGAGAGGAGAGGAGAGGCATCGCTGGTGCACCGCAAACTAGCAAACCCTCCCCTCCCTTCCCTTCCCTTCCCGTCTTTCTCTCCCTCCTCCCCCCCAGTCTCCCAGGACTCATGGAAGAGAAGCTACTGTACAAACACAGCCCAAAGCCAGTCCGCGGTCACCCATATTTATTGGTCCACAGCCAAGCATTTTAACTAGCAGAACACGGGCCCAAATATGAAGTGGAACTGCTTGCTGGCACATTAGACAGTTTATTTTTGGACGCCTCTGACTTTGATTTGGTTATCCTCGAGTGGATTTGACTCGGGAGAGCGCTGCGATGATATGCTCGGTTTTTCTGCAAGGGAGAGTGTGTCAGGTGTGTCTGACAGGTGTGAGAGTGTGTGTGTGTGTGTGTTTTGGGAGGTGGGGAAAATACAGTTTTTTCAGTGGGTATCTGTGGCTTGTATCAAGGAATTGTATGCGTGTGTGTGTGTGTGTGTGTGTGACGTCTTTGTTCTGTGTGTGTGTGGCTGTCAAAGATATAGATCCGCACACTTGTTCTTTCATGAGTGGACCTGGTGGCACCCCACTGGGACACATGTCAAAGCAGGAGAGGAGAGGAGAGGAGGCAAAAGTAAAGAGAAGAAGATAAGAGGAAAATAAAGGAGAGGAGACAAAGACTGATTCTGTCTTCATCTCTCTCTGACTGACACACACAACATACATATCCTATATATCTCCATCCAAATGTCAAGCGAATTCTACGTAAACCAAAAAATAATATGTGAATTAGCTGCATTTCCATCAGCCACTTTCGAGCTGTTGTGCAATGAAACTGAACCATTGGTCAGGCAGATCATGCTAAGCCTACATCATGACTGATTTGACAAATGCGTTTCCATTACTATTTATAGTACAATTGCTTTAGCAACAAAAAATATTCCTCCTCAAGTGAGCGTCAAAACCTTTTTAGGAAATTTAATGAAGAAAATTAACCAATTTTGTTTCCTTTCAATGTCGATACACTGCAAAAAAGGTCCATCTTAACAAGTCATTTGGTCTCATATTCAGCCTTCAAACCTTATTTTTCTCAAAACGTCAGAAAATTACAATTTTAGCAACAAATAAGAGACTAAATGACTTCAGATAAAAATGAGTTAAGATTTTTTGCAGTGTACACCGTTAAAAACTTAAAAACTTGGATGGAAACCCAGCTATAGCCTCAAAACCCCACTCCACCACCACCACTACACACACACACACACACACACACACACACACACACACATTCCTCCCCACGGGCACAACGATTCCATCTCTTTTCTCTCTGGAAAGTTGATAAAAGGGGTCTATCTCTGCTCAGTGTGGGCCCACTCCAGCCCATTGGTCAAGGCCGGGCCAAAAGTTCACCGCCGTCAGCCCTGAACTGATGGCTAACGTTTTTACAACCTTTCGGGCGTCGCGGAGGAATCATCGTTCTGTCTGTGCGGCGGCAGCGGGGGGAAAGCTCATCAGCCATTCCACACATGCTCCCTCTCTCTGCCATGGGAGCCCTCCATTAGGACAGAACGAGCGTAGTAAAAGATTTCCACCTCACTATTACTTTTCCCTCCTTTTTTTTGCTCCATCTCCCTTGTTCTCTTTCCCCCTCTCTCTCTCTCTCTCTCTCTCTCTCTCTCTCTCTCCTCCCAGCACACCTATTTCTCCCCCTCCACCCTCCTGCACACCTCAATATTGTCCTGGGAGGGGGGGGGGGGGGGGGGGGGCTTTAATTCCACCACTTCCCCTCTTTGACTTTGAATTAATGTACACCGCGGTGAAACTGGCAAAGACAAGAAGTACATTTCCCCCAGTCTGAACTCTGTTTCTCTTGATTCTGCGAGACTGCTGGGTGGTGCGGCGCGTGAGCTCGCCCCTCGACGCGTTTGATTTCTAGACTCGGCTTGAAGTTGCTTGAGTCGAGGGGGCATAGCTCATATATTTTACATGGTAGCAAGGTGGTGCGCTGTGCAAACATCAGTTATTTTTCTGGTTTTCTAAATGAGTAACCTCTTAACGGGTCAATCCCGCTCTCAAAGAGAATTGACGTGGAGTTGCTCAAAGAAGTGTTCACACGCCATGCGTTCATTTGGGATGTTTTTGTCTGTGATTTGCCAAAATTGCCCTATATATCAAAGCAGAAGGTTGGGTTTTTCTTAGAAATCTATGTAAAGGTATGAAACCCCCCCCCAAAAAAGAGAATTCAACCTCCTTTTTCATGTGTGCTGGATTGCATTACAGGGAATTTGTTTTACATTTCATTTGCTAAAACCCTTAACCACAACTTAAAAATGTCCTTTGAGTGTTGAAATGAATATGTTACTCAAGCTCAACGTTCAAATTTTAGTTAAGGGCTTTGAGCTACATTCCCAAAACTTCTACTTCTGCTTTTCTTTGTGCTTGAGTCACATTTTTCATCTGATATTGTTGTATAGTAACATCCATCTGCAGCGTATAACCCGGACTATTCCACCGGTGCCTTTTCTGCAATAAGTTGAGTAGGACGAAGAAAAAAATAGCTAAAGGCAAGAGCAACTCTACCTTTCGTGCCTTTTAAAAGTAATGCTCCATGTCTAGAGAATGGCAAGTGAGAAATATGCAGTGAGATGTTCTTGTGAATATCTTTCTGAGAAGCTTGATATTGAAAAAGCTCGCGAAAATGTTGTCCACATACAAAAATGACCTCCTACCATTGACTGACAGAATCACTATTTTTCCAAGAGCAGTCACTGATAAATGAAGGAAATATTTGCAGGTTGTACTGAAAGACCACATTGTCTCACTGGAAAGGGTGCTATGATGAAAGCATAAGGACTAGATCATGATGCAGTTCTACTGAATATGTGCTTGAAAGGGTTCAGTTTGGTTATTTGACATGGATTATCAAATTGACACTTTCCCTCATGTGGCACTTTGGTTCTCAATTCCTCAAGAAGGCCCCACAGTGAGGTCTAGTGATGGGTCGATTCACAAATCAATCGTTCATTTGGACAGTACTTTAAAGTCAACGAGTCGAATTGGTTTGCCAGTGGAACTGAATTGAAATTTCAAATCGACGTTGGCAATGACTTCAATTCTGGTTGGCTAATCTCAAAGCATTCACAAATTCTCAGTCCAAAGTGCTGGATACGAAACTATCATTTTCACAAAGGTGAATCCAGTGAACCAGATTCACTACTGTTGGACAGACTGAAAGAATTGAGTTACTTAAAATAATCGGTTTCCCCACCATTGGTAAGGTCCAACGTCCTGCAACCATCTGAATCTACTGTACACCGTTTAGACACCGTTCTACACTATCATCAGCCTCCTTGTGTACTTCTCTGAACAAACCCTGGCTCTGCTCCAACCTGGGTTCGTCATCAGCTACACTAACAGCTGCAGTGTATGAAAATGCAATCTAATCATCCTGATCTAGCTACAGGAGGGACCTGAAATCAATTTTCCTACTTTTTTTGCCCTGTTTGATATCCTTTCTCTCTGGCCAGATCCCCTGTCTGCTCTTCTCAGCTGCATGTGAAGCGCTGAAGTTCACTCCAGGATTTGAAGTTACAATTTTGTAAACTACAATATTTTTCACCACATATAAAGAGGGGTTACTATCAAGTTTCAGGTTTGAAATATGTGAGTCCATGATTTCACCTTGGGCGGTTTGAGCAGTATTATCAAACATTTGCTGTCTCCCATAGCCAGACAGAAGAAAGAGAACAGATACGCAGTTCCAAAGAGAACAAGTCTGAAAAGATGGATCTTGGATGATTTTCTTATGATACAGCAAGAGTTTTTTTCTCTAGTCTGGAACTAGTAGAAACCATTTGAATATCCCGCAGAATCAGTCTTCTAAATCAGTGTTAATGAAGTAGCTCCAATTTCTCCACAGGGATCGTTAAAGTTTCATTAGTTTCATCTACATGCCAGATGCTTGAACCCCAGAGGTGTCAGAGGTGTTCATCTTTACATTCACCAATATATGGGATCCAGTGCAACTATATCTTCATAATGAAACCGCATTTTGAGAGTGTTTTTCTACATTAATGTGATGTATTTGGGGGATATTGGGGCGGGGCATAATGGGGGGAGGGATCATTAAAAAGTGTAAACCAATGGGATATCAGTTAGGTAGAAAAACAGTCACAAAGTCAGCGTAGTTTAACTCACATACACACACAAACACACACACCCCAACCCTCCACCTAGAAAGCGCTAGTGCAATTGTTGACTATGTTGAAACCTATACTTCAGGGGTTTTAAATATTGAGCAATGAACATCAGGTAACATATTTTTTCATGGTTTTGGGGCAAAACTTTTCACGTATCAACTCTTAAATTGAGTGATATTCCCCTTTAGCCCTCATTAGGCGATCCCTCACAGAATTAAAAGCTCAGTGTGAGAGTTTCACATCTTAAATTTCCACAGAGGGTCCGGCTGAGATTTTGACTCCGACAACAACTTGGAGCCTCATTAATTCAAGAAATGGTGCAGTGAGAATCCACCTTTAAAAAGCAATATGTAAACGATTGTCACCACAGAGGAGTTGGCGCTCTTCCGGCTCGTACGTATGATCTTCGGTGTTAGAGAGCGCGGGCCGAGTCCGGTGAACCTCCCATCGAAATAGATCGAAGAGGAGCAAAAGGGTTTAATAGTGTATTGATGGTGGCCTCTGCGTAACCCGAGCTGCAGTGACCCCGCTTTGACGGCAACATTAGGAGGGCCAGCCAAGGCTACCGCTTAATGCCGCATAGCTAATCACCTCAAAATCGACCAAATCCTCTCTCTGTGTGTGTGTGTGTGTTTGTGTGAGAGAGAGAGAGAGAGAAAGAGTGAGAGCTGGAGAGAGACTGACAGATAGAGAGAATTGTGTGTGTGTGTACATGCAGGTATCTCTCTAAGTCATTACCACACACAGCTAAAGCAAGTGGGATTCAAACAGCTTCATAATTAACCAAAAATGAATACCAGCAGCAGTTCAAATGTTTGTCAGGTATTAATTAATTGTTGATAGAAGCAGAGGGAGGATGGAGGTCAGACTAATGCAGGAAGCGTTCAGTTCATTGCCCTTTTCGTGTCTGCCTCACATGGAAAAGGGAGCTTACAACTGCCATGCAAAGTGTACGTTTCCCACTGACATACTGTTATTGCATTATGCCACGACTGCCGTTTGAAAAATGGATGATGGAAAATAATTTTCCGAGCGGGTTCTTTCATGACGACTAGCGTTTTTGTCACTGCTGTGTCTTGATATTCACAGAGGATTTCTGTGTTAGTCTTTTTCTACTGTATTGCAGTCAAAATGGAAAAATCCAGATTGGAATCCAGACCCTAGACTCTTTCGGGAGATGAGCACAGTGTCTTAAAATGTAAATAACATGCATGAAAAGTGAGAGAAATAGGTTTGCCCATCATAAAAGGATTTTCGTGGATATTTGTGAGTGTAGATTTCATTTTCTGGAAATGTTTTTTCTTGCATAACCATGACCAAAAACCTTATCCTAACCTTAACCAAAGTTGTTTTTTAGCTAACCTTTCCATGTGATGAACAGAAGAAAACGGTGTGTTCAATTATTTCTATTGTCACATAATCCTTTCATGGTAGAGGAATGTAATCTTCACAATATTCACGTCCACAGTCCGTGCTCATTTCACAGAATTTTGTGAGACTGTGTTGTCTATTCCAGTCTGGCCTTGTCTCATCTTTTTTTGTGACAAAGTAAAAACTTTCCTCGTGCAGCTTTAACCTGCTGCATGCAGTTCCTCCCTCAGGCTTTTCTTGAGGAAATACAGAGCAGGATATCAACAATGCTGCTGCGTCAAATATTGCACCAAAACACTGTCTATAAGCATGTGAGAGAATTGTCTGTAGTCAAACAATTAGTAACAATTACACAATCACACACACACACACACTCAATCTCCCTCTCTCTCTCTCTCTCTCTCTCTCTCTCTCTCTCTCTCACTCAATGGTAATGGCAACGACAGAATTTGCATTCCAATCAACTGCGTGAGAAAATAAACATACTAAATGAATCATGAAATCATGAATTATGGCACAAACAGAATTCGCCATATGATGCTCATACATAATGATGATGACTCATGATAAATAAGCCATACATTACTCATGACTAATGCAGGGGGCCCGCTGCAACCACACGCGGAGGGAAGAAGGAGGGGGGGAGGAGGGGGGTGCATGGCTTACCTAGAAGAGAGAGAGAGAGAGAGAGAGAGAGAGAGAGAGAGAGAGAGATCATCATGTCAGTGACATAGCATTCATAATTGATATTCCTCAAGGGTGAAAGAGTCAGTAGGAGACACAAATACAGTAGTAGGCATCAAAAAAAGTTAGCCAACCTGCAGCTATCCTGCAACTTTTTCCCCACAACAGCCACAGCATGCTGTGTTGCACAAAGAACTAAACACGCAGTTTGTAACACAAAACTCAAATCAAGTCAAGCCGCTATACTTGATGGACAATTCTTATGACTGAGAAGGGAACAAAATTGGAAGTTGGCTGTAGTTTGTGACAGAGCGCGGCACACCCGAGCCTCCTGCGCTAAATAACAGCGTCTCAAAAGGAGTTTTCTTTTGACAGTCTTCTCCTGTCAGACGGGTGATTTGTTTCGGTAAAAGCAATTTTCCTTCAAAACGATATCTGTTAGTTTAGAGATACAGTGCACGGCGCTGATAGCAGGATCACGATCAGAGCCATCCTCAGACACTTGGAGCATTTACGCCTGGTTGAAACACCACTCACACACACACACACACACACACACACACGTACACCATACACACACACACAAAGCTCCAGAGTTCCGCAGTGAAAATAGGCCAGTAAAGTAAATAAGCCACTCTGATCTTTATTTCAAAGGAAGACATATGATGTTTATCGCAATAAAGAAAATTCTGAGAAATATGTCAAAGAGCCGCCACGCAGCGAAGGGGAAAGTGAGAGGGAAAGCTGGAGGAAACAAGAGAGACAGAAACAGAGAGAGTGTGTGTGTGTGTGTGTGTGTGTGTGTGTATGTGTATGTGTGTGTGGAATGAAAGAATGAAACCGCAGGAGCAGGGGAGCCTTGGGGTTCTTGCCGAGCGCTCATTGATTTCTCATTAGTAAATTCAGACCTCGATTTCATCAGCCCCGGCCAGGAAAGACAGCTAACGAAGGCATGGCTGCTGCTCTGGTGTAATTTCCCGCCAGAGGGCAAATTTCCACTCTCCTTTACCTGGTGATTAGGAGGGGAAGAGGATCTGGATTCGGTCATGGAGTCTCCCTGCAGTCTCTGGAATGAAAACACACTGCGAGGCTTTGACCGCGCTCTCCGCCCAATTAGTCCGTCCCGCGCAAACAGGCTTTCCCAGAGCACACTGATCTTGACTGGGACGGAGAGATTGATGCTTAATTAGCTGGAGCGATCGAGTATTGTTCTTCCATCTGAAGGCGCTAGAGGTGGGATGCTGGCATGCTCGAAAGGACTAACAAAAGGCACCGGGCATTAGACAGAGCCCATTTACCTGAGCCTAGCACCTGTTTCGGAAAAGTAAAGAGAGTCCTGGTTCGATAGCGGTGTTTACTTTATGTGTAGTTGACGGTTTCAGAGAATACACAGCTCCCATAGGTGGTAATGTACATCTTTTGCAGCAAACAGAACAGAGCTAACCCTTGATTTTGCTGAGCAGAAAATACACAGTGCCCTCATTAGATGGCACTGTGCACTGTAGGGCCACTGAGGAGAAATAGCTGGGGAAAACTGGTGTCTCTTCTTTTTAGTGTGCACTTTATGAGCAAAAGAAAGATTGGTTTTATCTATCAAATATCTTATGAGAGGGAAGCTGCAGTATCTGTGGGCATGTTAAAAAGAATATTGTATTTTATTGCTGTTGGAATCAGACAAGAGAGGCATTGCTTCTGATATATCTGCCAGAAGATCAGGCGGATTGTTGCTGGATAGGTTTTCATATCTGTAACATCAATGCGCTGGATGGCAATGAAAGAGAAAGAGTGAGGGTGAGAGGGAAAGAGAAAGCGAGAGAGAGGGAGATCTGTGTTTTTCACAGCCAGATAAGTGAGGAGAGATGAAAGAGGTCTCTATTGATCTTATCAAAATATAGAGGGTCCATCTCTGCTGCTATTTCACCAGTGCACAGACGCAGATGCAAACGCAGACAGACACACACTCTCTCCTCTTACTATTTATTAGGCGGTGTGCAGATGGAGCAGCTACAGATGCACACACACACACACACACACACACACACACACCGCTGCTGTTGGTTGCCTCTAATTAACTCAGTTTCCCAAACAAAATAACTGTGGAGGCAGGAATAACCACATCTGGGAGCGGTGCACTCAGCATCAATCTGAGACAGCCGGCCCGAGAATTATGGGGGACACAGAAGGGAGCGGGGTGAACGAGCAGCTGCCAAACGCCGTGCCTGGAGAAGATGAAGCGGGCGCGGGTTTGCCAAAATGAAACAGACCCTCCTCCCCAAATTGCCAAACACCAGGATGGAGGCAAATGGTGAGACAGTGGTGAGGAGTCCAGCGCATTAGGGGCTCCCACACTTGTTCACAAGTACCCGCAAATTGATAGGCATGATGCACATGTGAATTCCATGTGATGATTTGTGTTGTTGGATGTGGTTTAGTCAACTCGGTCTCACAAAATCTGAGGAAATGAGCACAAACTCTGAAACACAACATGTGAAGATTATGGATTATGTGATAACAAAACAAATTGGACACCACTTTTTCACATTATCACCACATGAAAGGGTTACCTGACTTAGCAGTTAACTTTAGGCAAGTAAAACAACTTAGGTTAAGTTTAGGGTTAAAGTGGGGCAACTAAAACAATCTGGTTAAGATTAGGGTAAGGTTTTGGTCATGGTAAAATAAGAATAACCTTTCCTGGAAATGAAAACTGAACTCAAAGTAGAAAACTTCATCTGTTTCCAGTTGTGTCTCATCCATGTAATATTTTCATCGTGGGAAAAAATATTTCTCCCACGTTATTTGTATTTCAAGGCATTGTGCTCAGTTCATGAAATGTCATGAGAGCAGATGGGTTTAGTATAGAACTATATAACTGTCTCGACTGTAGGTGGAGTAATAACAGTAAGGAGAATGAATCCTGTGATCAAAACAGTCGTCCTTATATATTCTCTCCTTGTGCTGCTCCCTCTTCGTCTCTCTCCCCCACCGACACTCACACACATGCACGCACACAAGCCTCAGGCTGCACCAGACGTGACTATGCACCAGGGTAGTGGATGAAGAGGGGAGTGAGGTGTGTGTGCGTGCGTGTGTGTGTGTGTGTGTATGTTGGCGGGGCATTGGTCTAAACAGCTGGGGCCCAGAGGGACACTAAGGTGGATTAGCGGGCCGCAGCACTGGAAATACTAACTAGTGTACTGATGAGTGGTTTTACCTGTTTGTCCCAAGGGGGGAGAAAGGAGGAGGAGTGTGTGTGTGTGTGTGCATGGACATGGTATCAAGGGGGATAAAGAAGGTGCAGTGTGTGTTATTTTGTCCTAAAATATAAACAAAAATGTCTGTTTTCATAGACAAACTGCTACAAATACTCGTACGATCATGACAAATCAAAAAAATCGTCACAAGTGTTTCACATTCGACAACGTGACCTTGACAAGATCTGAAAACACAAATCCACGTCTTCCAGATGCTGACTCACACAAACCCAGGGAGGAGCAAAGCGTGTGCTTCGCTTTTCCGAGTGTCACGCGAGCAAAAGTTTACTTTAGCCAGGGAATAGCGCAATCATAAATTAAACATGATTTCGTCTTCAAAAGCCACAGTGTTTGTTTTCCCCCCAAAAAATTTGAAACAGCTTTAGTGTAAATAAGAAAGTAATCTGTACCACAGACTGGGGAACTGAAGAAAATAATACACCAGCAATCATCCTTCCATCAGTAGCGCACTTACAGCTTACAATAGGGAGATAAGATAGGAAGATTGGTTGCTTTGGCGATGTGACAGCAGATGTTGAGAATAAGTACTGCTGTTGTAGGAGGACCAATTCAAGCTAAACATCTTTTTTCTGTCAGACAATACTTCTGTGAGGCTTTTAATGTGATGGACTTTCATCATTTTGACCAGGCTGAATATAGCTAATGTGAACTCTGCTACTATATATACATGTGTGTGTGTGTGCGTGTGTGTGTGTGTGTGTGTGTGTGTGTGCGGGCGCATTTTAGTGAATGATGCACCCGCCGCATCTCCCCGACAGCTGTGCATCCCATTTTATTCGTCTATTTGTGTCCTTGAATCTCCGCACAGCACTTCGGGATGGATGCATTTGTTAAAAGTGCTTTCTGAATCAATTTGGCTCGACTCCCATCATGACAGATAAGACTACATTTTGGGAATTTGTTACACTAAAACCACATATTGCTCATACATACACAACAAAATGCGCATTTAGATACAGTTTGTGCACAGACTTGCTCCTTCTCTCCCTCTCCCTTTGTGTCTCTCCCTTTCTCAGTTCAATGCAATATGCTTTGCCATGTTTTCTTTTTTGATGAATTCCCTTGGTATTTGGATGCTTTGCAACTCTCTCTCCCCCCCTCTCTCTCTCTCTCTTTCCCATCACTGAATGCAATCCCAGGGGGAATTGAGGACACACCCTCGCCCTACAAACCTCTCAAGGGGAGCTGTGAATTTCATAACAGTGTGTGAGTGTGTGTGTGTGTGTGTGTGTGTGAGTATGAGTGCGTGCCTTCACGTCTGTGTGTTGGGGAGGCAACTTCCACCGCTTGGCGCTAGAGGAGAAATGCCCTCCAAGCATAATTGCTATGGATCTCCCCAATGCATACACACCGTTATCACAGAGTTTGTCTAATTGTGAAAGCTGTGATCAGCAAAAAAAAAAAAAAAAAAAAGGGGAGGGTGGAAGGGAGGGGGTGGGGGCTTGCAGGAAGTGAAAGTATATTAGGAGCCATTCTCTCTCTCTCTCTCTCTCTCTCTCTCTCTCTCTCTCTCTCTCTCTTCGTTTTGGTCTCTCTCTCACGCCATAAAAGTAATTAGCATGAAGGGCAGATTTATTTAAGTAGAGGAAGCGTGCTTTGGGGGTTTGGATTAGGTTCCACATGGCTGAGGAGCGCAGGGGGAGGCCGCCACAAGCCCTCTAGTCTAACTAGCTCCGTCTGATGTAGGCTGGGATTGGCTGGTGCGGGCTGGCGTGAGCCGGCGTCCCGCAGGTCAAACGGGGATCGGTGATAAAGGTGGAAAAGGGAAGCCGATGTACCTGAAGGAAAATGGGAGGTGAGGCGGAGCTGTTCCAGAAATCAAGGCACTCTTGTATGAGGAGGAGGAAAAAAGTCGATGTCAATGTCTTATGTCAAAGTCAAACAAATGAAGCATTTTGGTCCCCCCTGAATGATGCAGGCAGCCGATCAGTAACAAGATGCATCATCCCTCCAAGATTCATCTAAATCTGACTGGTAGTGTAGCAGTTATGGTCTTTCAACGTTTGAAATTTTGACCTTTTATTTCTAGTGTCCTATCGGTGTAATGTTTTACACTGAACACAGAACCAAAATGCGTCATCCCTCCAAGTTTTGGCGAAATAAGACCAGTGGTGTCAGAGAATTGTGACCTTTAATTATAGCGCCCCCATTAGGCCAACCAGTGTAGTTTGTAAGGATAGCTGGATGTGTGATACGTTTTGTTTCAATCTGACTTACAGTGTAGGAGTTCGGACCTTTCAAATTTAGAAATTATGACCTTTAATTATCAATCAAGACAATCACTGTAACTTTTACACACACAGAACTTTACTTCAACCAGAACCTTTAAACACACAGTGCCAAAATTCATCATCCCTCCAATTTTTGTCAAGTTTTGGACCAGTGGCGTCTGAGATATGACAAATAAAAAATGTCAACCTTTAATTACAGCCCCCCCATTTGGCCAATCAGTGTAAATTTTTAAATGCAGGAACACAGCGTGGAGATGCATCATCCCTCCGGTGTCTGAGATATCACCTGAGACATCGTGTTTGAGGCTTCTTGTGGGGATGAATAGTGTGTGGAAGTCAAAACAGCCACCCTGGTCTTCATCAGGGAGTGTAAAATCACAATCTGCGATCGCCAGGTTACCTCATTTCCTGAGCTTGGCATAATGCTTTGCATGGCAGGGCCCCCAAAAAAAGAAAGAAAAACAGGATGGATATTATTACTAGCAGGGGTGCCGCTGGGAAACCATAGTAATTACCTATTCATCTCACCTATTCACTCACCTTTTCATTGTGCTATACTCTCTCCTTTATTCTGTCTTGAGACTAACAGACAGACCCTCCTCGACTTGAGTGCTCATTTTATCCTGGCTTGAAGCGCCACGGCACAGAGCTTTTTCGCCCTCATGGTTAAAAGAGTGCAGCTATTTTGAAATGGTGGCCTTCCAGGCACAAGATGTGGTGTTCGTTTTTTACCCAAAAAGCCTCGGGGCAAGAAGAAATTATAAGGTCTCCCCACCATGATGTTCTGAATATGCAGTCAATATGAGGATATACTGTCGCTCTCTTGTCGTGATTCCTTACTGGAGGAAACATACTGTGTTGACTTGTGAAGAGTCGGCCACTTATTTACACTGTATAAATGTTGACGCTAAATAAAGCGATTCATCTTTCCAACAGAGAAAACCACAGCAGATAACTGATGCGCTGTTCGCTTATGGTCAGCCCTGTAAATGAAGGGGCTACAGTGAAGGTGCCCTTGAGGTGTGTGTGTGTGTGTGTGTGTGTGTGTGTGAGTGTGTGTATGAGTTCTGTCTATGTGTGTATAACCCAGCGGGTGAGGCAGGCGAAGTAGAGGGATGTTTGATGTCTCCCACACATAAACCATGATTAACACAGTTGGGTTTCAAAGATCTGAGCGCCGCCAAGAAATAGTGCTTAACTGCACTCATGCGAGTACGCGTGAACGCGCACGCACGGCCGTGCACAGACAAGCATGGGAATGCACGCACACACACACACACACACACACACACATAAATACGCCCACATTGAGGCAGAGACAAGGAACGACAGAGAGAAGGGAAAAAGGACTGCTAAATTACTGCTCCACAGCCATGCCACGTGTCTTTAAATATGCCACATTACGAATCATTACGGTCTATTCATTCTCTCTCTTCAGACAATAGCTCTCACTTCAAAACAATTAGAGTGCAATGACACAAACCCTTGATGAAAGCGCCGCCGTTAGTTAAAAGGGCTGAAAATGATACCAGTGATTTATGCCGAGACTTGGGAGAGCAACACTTTTCAACAAAAGCCAATTGACCCCCCCACCCCCACCGCACCCCCACACCCCCCCCCCCTGTGTGATTGAACCGTGGCGTAATCTGTCATTCAGCGTCGGACGCTGCCAAGATTTCATTACAATAGGAACTAATGTGAGAAAAGCAATTATTTCACTCCCATAATGCACTACTTCAGCACAACGGTGACCTTTCCGTCTCTGATTGTTCATTTTCGAAAAGCGTTCTCCGTGGTGAATATACATGAATATCAAGACTCCAAAGATAGAATATTCATGCTCGCCTTTTGTCTTTTTTTTTTTTTCGGTGTGGATGGAAGGTAATGGAACAAATTTAAGGTAAAGTTTGTCTAAAATCAGAACCATAGACTGTTTGGTGGCCCAGTACTTCTGGGACACCAATCAATGATGGTTACTACTGCTAAAATATAATATATATAAAAGTGTGGATGTGAGGATAATGGATGCTACTCGGACCCAAGCCTTGGACTGGCTGGGCCGCCTGGGAGAGGGTGTCTGATGGGAACGAAACACCCAATAACCCAGACTACAGCACTGATGAATTGTCCAAATACTTTAGATGATGTACAGTATGACCAAACTATATACATCCACAAGTGAAATAACTGTAGAGGCAGGAATAAACACGTCTAGAAGCAGTGTTTTCAAGCAACCTATCCAGGTTTAAAGCCTGTTAATTTCAATATGGAGTCAGCAGTTGTATTATATATCGACACACAGAGACAGTTTAATGTGACAATGTGACAGAAGCAATGTCCTATATGCATAATAACATACTTATTGAGTGGGGAAAAAACACTCAAAGTGCTACCATTCTGCTCTCCTGTGACAGATTTTGCATGAAACTTGATATGAACATTTACAATACAGGTCTGGATGGATGTGTAAATCAATTCTCATATTGATTGTGAGCAAACACCCTGAGTTATAATTATGTGATGCCAACATGCACCAGTCACTAATGGCACAGAATAGTCGACAAAGCAAAAAAGCCATTAGGGATTGGCAGTGTTTTTTATTTACAGTACTAGTCGAAATAGCAGAAAATCAATATGACAGATTTAAACAGGGAACTTGTAGTTGAATATGTACAGTTTCATGATGTGACTGATGGTAATGTGACTCATGGCGTGCCACAGATGTCTTTTTAAATTTGACATTTAACAATAACAGCTCCTTCATGACAATTTCCATGACTTTTGGTGTGTATGCTTAAAACACAGATCCTGAATGGCTGTCAGGTTTCAAAGTGATTGTGAAGACCCAGTCATAATACACGGTCATAGTCACAATACAGTATATGGCCCACTTTCACCAATCACAAGCAGACTTTACATACACAAATAATTGCTCCTATAGTAAGTGTACCAAATTCCATGATATTCAGTCAAACAGATGCAGTGATATCAGCTTTATATGCAGTTTTTGGAGTGTGGACTGAATTTTTTGATATTTGCACTAGCTATCATGGAGTTATGACCATTGTTTGTGATACGCCATGGACTCCCAGTTAGGTCTTATCAGTTAATAGTGGTCCGGTTTTGTCTGATTGAGCTGCAGAACACTATCTCAGTCCACTGATTCCGACTGTACGTAGTGTTTAGTGCAGAAAACATTGAAACCTTACATAAACAAAGAAAAAGCCTTGCATAAATAAGTGTTGTTTCCAAAAAATCCCAAATCCTACTTGGAAGACTTCAATGGTTCAAGAGTAAAATATGTTGTTTAGCTTGATGTACACTGAGATTTGTGCTGATATGACCTGCTAACGTGACCTATAGTTAAAAAAAAAATCAAATCTGACCTCAATAACAGCACCAGGTTTGGACCAATAGGGGTCATATTGCACAGGGATGTGATGTGATGTTCCATCTTCTATCACGGTGAGAAATTGCAAGTCTCTAGCATATACTGCAGCATCTCACGGGAAATTAACCATCGATGTTTGAAAGAAAATAGAAATGGCAAAATTGAAGGAATGCAGACAGTTTTCAGTCCAACAGAAAACTCGAAACCCTAAAAAGAATTTATTCATAGTGGAAAACATTTAATACGTGCCTAAAACATCCATCAATTAATAATAAATCTGACACTGAGGCAAAAAGGCTAACACAAAGTATCAAAGTTTCTCACAAGGGCAATCGCACCCGTTCTGTTTAACTTTTTAAGCAAGCGCTGCAATAATATGGCGAGTTAAACGCTCGAGAGAGAGAGAGAGAGAGAGAGGCGGCGGTAGCTCCTTATAACTGTTTATAGATGTATATGGCGGGGATTCGTTTGCTTTCCCCTGCATCTGAACTCATATCCCCCCTCGGTGTTTGCGCTACCCCTCACCGCGCAACCTCCTTTCTCCTCGCTCTCTTCTTCTCTGCTTGATTTCTCGGAGCTTGTCATCCCCGGCCCCGGCTTGTCCAAGAGACTCTGAGCCATTAAATATTCATCCGCTCTCATCAATTGCTCCCCCAGTCCTTTTGGAAGGAGGGAGGAAAAAAATGACATTGAATTATTCAGGGCCCAATCAGGGCTATTTCTGGCGACTGCCTTGTCATTGACTTAGATGAGGTGGCGCAGCGGGCTCCGCTGTCTGTTTGTGTGTTTTGATGTAGAGGCTCCGTTAACTCCATGTCCATCCTCAGCTGCCATAATTACAGGCATTATGCCATTATGCAGGGGTCATCAAATGCCTACTTTTCCCCTGACTGCAATTTGCCATCATTGCTGCATGGCTCAAAGACTTCGATACATCAACTGAATAGCTATATGATGTTCTGCCAAAGAGAAAAAAAAGAAATGGGGGTTTCTTAAGAGTAGTAATGAAAGAGTGCCCAACAGAGAAGAAACAAACAGATTAAGGCTGGCCTACATGCCTTCCATAATGTCTCCCCCCTTTCGTCAAAGCATCAGAGAAACAGAAAAAAGCCGGTGGGGCTGTGGAAGAAGCAGTGAGCGATTTCATTCAGTCCTCTAAGAGGCCACAGAGACTACTTCACACAAACAGAAAAAAGAAAGATCTCCTTTGTAAGAAAGAGATCTCAACAAACCGACTCCTCTCTGAAACCAAGAGAACATTCTGTCTCAAGAACCTCATTTAAAAACGGACGGATCCGAGATGATTTTGTCCTAAAGGCCACGGAGAAGCATTTCTTAAATGAAGGAAGCGGAATAGCTGTGATGAGCGGAAAAGCAGATGGCAGAAGGGAAAAACATCTTAATCACGCTCGGTTGAAGTGAGGAGGTTTTTCTCTCTACGGGGTCACGGAGGTCTCACTCCCCTGTCCAAAGATAGTAACATCTGAGACTAATTCGCCCAATAAAAATGTCACTTACAGATAAGTACTATGAGCCGTGTGCTCATTATTCTGAAATGATAAGAATGGGCAGTTAAGTGTGAAATACCACCGCCGGCACAAGAGGAGGGTGGGCAAACTGTCCACTAAACAGCAGCGCTGAGACCTTGGCCTGCACTCCCAAATCATAGGTGACTCTTATCTCTCTGACCCACAGCGAGTTCAAATGAAACACAAATCGAACATCATAACTTCTAGTCTGAACACTGAAAATCCCTAGTCTTCAATTTTGGTGCCACACAAACATCTTATTGTCAGATACACACAATCCTATCCATATAACCCCTACTGTATACTGTTTTCACCTACTTTTAGGTGCTGTAAGTGCAAGCTTTAACACTGGAAAGGCCAATGGATGTGTGTGTGTGTGTGTGTGTGTGTATGGGGGGGTCCTAAGTAAATGCCAACAAGCTGTGAATTGAACAGAATTTATTATTTCCTTGTGTGTGATTTTGAAAAGGTAATAACACCGCTTTGCACAGAAAGCAGGTCTAGGAAAAGCCATGGAGCTGTATTTTGCATGCAGACATTTCAATTCTAAAATTCAAAACAGCAGCCACCTGATGTTGGCTTGACCTTTCTAGAGTTAAGCTACATGGAGAATGTGACTTCAATAATGCACAACATATTAGGGGCATCTTCCTGATATTGAGCTGCAGCTCCTTTTGCACAATCCACATCTCAACGGTCTCAAAGTTTTTAAAATCCTCCTCTAACTCGCCTGCTTCTGTTTATCTCCTCCTTTGTGATCGGTATAGATTTAATAAGGGAATTCAATAAGGGATAATGGCTTTTTACCTGGATTTCATCAGTCGGCTTAATGAAAAGAGTAAATGTCCTTAATATGTTGTACATTCAGTGTGTAAGTGGACTGACAGGACATAGGCAGTGGTTCCAAAAGTGAGGTCTGGGGACCTCTAGGGGTCCTTCAGGGGGTTCCAGGGGGTTGCAAGCCAATGCTGAATAGTGTGATTTCACTATTATACTATTAGAATGTATAAGGACAACTATTAAGGTCATAGGTTTCACTCCCCCTCCTCGCTTACATACAGTTATGTAATTCTATACTAAATCATATCTGACAACAAACGTCTTCTTAAATGGGGGTTCCTTGGGACAAAATCTTATTGAAACGGGGTCTAATGCAGATCTATTTGGGGGTCCCTGACATGAAACAGTTCGGCAGCCCATGGGCAATGAAAATATGAAGGCATGCCCTATACATAACAGGTTTTATTTCTATCATTTCGTTTCTAACATTACACAGCCATTTTAGGGAGAAAAAATCATTACCTCAGGCTCATCATTCAATATCTCTAAAATACAGAGGATCAAGTCTGCAGAAGTGTTATAATTTTGTCATCCAAGGACTTACCATTCTTTCAACAGTAACACAATTTGTTTTAGTTTTTGTGGTATTGATCGTTTTGTATAAGCGGTCACGTTTTTCCAAGTGGTGGATATCTCATTTTGAAATAAAGCCCTTCAGTTACAGAATAATATCTGAATAGTCCATATACGCAACGCTAAAACGGCATGCTTCCACTCTACTGAAGCACTGCCACCCCCACCAAGCACTAATCGATATTTATTCACCGCAGCTCATTTCTGTTATTCATCATTTAAAACGCGTTAACAGCACAACAGCTGAACAATTCCAGAGAGCATATTGTACTTTTCACAGCGCTTCTGAACCGCACGACATTGGTTTCAGCTTGTAAATGAGATTTTTTTTACTGACGTGTCCTAATAAATAACGTTTAAATGGAAGAAAGGAAAGTGGAAGCGGCTGTAATATGCTTTGTTCATGCTTTACTATCCAGCAATACTTCCTCCTTCTGCTGCGGAGCACATTGAACATCGGAGATAATTATTTAACGGAAACCGATGTATCAAAGTGCGGCCCCCCTGGTTCAATGCCAGACACAGAAAGGTCATTTGCGGGTCACGGCTTCAGCGGCGTCTTATACAATGGAGGTCACATGGAGACCGCGTAAGGATGGAGATACCATCTGTATGCGACGGGGGAGGTCATTTTACATCACTCTGAGTGATGAAATCCCCGATCGGCCCCAGAAGGGCCCATTCCCCCCTCTCTTCGGCGCTACCCTCCCCCGGCCCTGAGTAATGAAAACAATTAACATCTCTAATTACCGTCCTAAATCAGCGCTCAACACGCTGCCCATTGATTTGATAGACTGCCTGAGTTACGAGGCGCTCCCAATCGAACAGCGTACCGCGTAAAAGACTTTACTGCGGGGCGGTTGAGCCTGCCAGCCTCTCGCAGGGTAAATAAATCTCAGGAATATGGGCACAGAAAGGCCTGTCATCAACTCAAAAAGGTCCTGGGGGACGGGTGCATCTGGCAAACGCCAACAGCTTTGGTGCTGTCCAAAGTGTTGAAGCTAATTGCCGTAAGGTAATGGCCTAATCACTCAATATAAATCCAGCCCTTCAATGGTATTTTGTCATTGGTGCAAATGATATTTGTAAATACCACGTTTGCTGATGAATAAGGACCGACGCAAGTATTTATCATGCGTCTCAGCAGAGGGTGGCTGATATGTGCAGTTTTGCATTTCACACAGTTGAGATGAGACTCTCAGTAGGGGCTCCAAGCGCACATGCTGAGAGTTATTCCAGGAAAGTGTGACCAGGGGAAAAATACCTGGCTCTCACGGTGGTAAATCTGAAACTATTTTGATATCAGGTTCAGCAAAACAATGAAATATTCCTGTGTATTATCATGGAGAGGGGGGGCTCGGAGTTACAAGCCAGAAAACGAAGATAGAGCATCAATGTTTAACAAGCACATCAGCTCTGCGTTATTAAAAGAGCGCCAGTGTTTTATTAAACAGATAGCGTGTAGAACAAGATAAAATGATTGAGTAAGAGGACATTTTTTTCCTCATTCTGTGCATCAGAGGCTCCTGAGGATAAAGGAAGGGAGAGAGAGAGAGAGACAATGAAGGAGAAAGGAGGAAAGGGCAGAGGAATAGAGCGAGCGAGCGAGGGAGCATCTCTTCTTTTCTCACGTTTTTTTTAATTTATTTATTTTTTTCCTGGTGTGTTGGTGGGGGGGGGGGGGGGGGGGGGGGGGGGGAGAGATGTAGCGGTGACAAGAGAAATGTTAACTGGCCCGTACTTTGGAATAACAATACCCAGCGCTGGCAGGCAGATAGCTGGTGACAAAGCCTCCCCTGACTGAGGCACGCAGGAGAGGGATGAAAAATGAGCCGGCGCCTGTCCTCCCAGCGTGACCCACCTCAACTCTGAGCATGCACACACACGACACACACACACACAAACACACACACATGCACAGAGGCTGAAAAACAAATAACTCACAAATAGCAGCATGCCCTAGTGACTTACCTTAGACAAATGCACAAAGCATGCACACCCACCCACCTAGTCATGCAGGCACACACACACCGCCCACCCTGTGTTGCGTAGCCATACGGCAACGAATCTCCCTAAGTCGTCTCGGATCAGATGTAAACTGCACTGTGAGGATTAAGCTCAGGAGTTTGCCGCTGCGCTCCGTTTTGTCCTCTAGGCGGTAAGAGACCAGAGTGGACAGGCGCGATAGGATATCTCCTCTAACATCACAGCTGATCTGCTCCTAAGAAGAGGTAAATACTCTGCAAAAGCATTACCCGTCCATCGATCCCTGTCCTTACCGCGGGGGGCCCCTCCGATCAACACAAACACACAAGAACACACGGTGCACACACACACACACACACACAGGCATATGCACCTGCAAATACACACATACCTACATATTCACGCGCACGCAAGCTCAAACGCACAGCGTGAAGAGTGCGGCAGGCGAAGACAATAGCAATTTGGAGATAGCATCTGGGCAAGCCCAGGCCGCAATCTCCTCGACATGAGCGATGTCCGCTTATTTCCCTCTGGGGTTCCTGGGATAACAAGAGCCAGGGAGTCTCGCTGCGAGTTGGACCGCATGGAGGAAAATCATTGAATTACTGTAAAGAGCAATCGTATGTTGTCTCCAGCTCCTTTGGGCGGGGGGGAATATAAATAAGGGTACAAGAGAAAAACATATTGACCAAGATGCGCTTTCCAGGTAAGATTAATATAGGGTAAGAATACAAAGGAACACCATGCAGCGAGGTCAAAAGGCTTAAACTGGATGTTCTCCATCTATACGCTCCAGAAATCCAAGGCCTGGATGTCATCTCCAATGGCAATCAACAGAGCATAAAACATGTCAAACAACAGTGAGTGGAGAGGACACGGGGAAATACATCTAGAGTATGGGATGTTCATGCCGATAGCAGCCACACAGCCTGTACTGTGCTGACATGGTGGAATCCACATGCATACAGAGGAGAAAGCAATAAATCTTTTAAGTCGCTCTGTGCGGCCATGCTGTACTCTGCTCCATGTACAGCGAAGCAGGGCCGGGAATGAGATTCATGGAACGGCTGACCTAGATTTAGTGATTTACATCGCGAACGTGCATTCTGCATGATATTATAACGTATAGGTAATAATGGCGATAGTTTCAAATATTAAATTACTCTGTGCCACGCCTAGGTCAAGGTTGTTTCATGAATATAAATATGTCCCAGAGATTGATTAAGTATGTGTGGCATGACAGAATCAATGGAAGATACCTGTGAGCGGACCAAAGTGGCTTCTCTAAAAGTCTAAAACAATCCCTCCTAATAATTTAAGTCATTATCATTTTGGAGTTTCTATACAACCAGAGGCTGAAGGCTGTTTGGCCCATGTTTAATGATATGGAAATGGACTATTTGGCTTTGCATCAAGCACCAAAACAAATATTAAATCCGTGAATGTATATGCAGCTGGCTAGAGGTAACTGTTCTGCTTTGTGTGTGCGTCAGAGTCAGACATCAACGGGGGCTTGAAAGCTCATAAAATGCCCATGAAATTAAAAATGAGGAGGCAAAAAATGCCTTCCCTTTTTGGCATTTCACCCTGTTCACATCGACTACTGACCCCCGTGGGCCACCGTAGGTGATTCATGGCAGCCTATGACTGGAATTCTTTCCAGCACATCCTAGGTGAGAAAAATAGAGGGTTTTTGATCAGAAAACAAGCGAGTACACAGCCTGAAGCAGTAGAATATGTTGGCACCATACAAACCACTGCATCAACAATCGAGGGGTGGAAGATGGACTGGTTGGGGACAGAGAGAGGGGAAAATGGCGCCATCCTCTTCTGTAAGGCCAGTTGCAGTACATTGCGTTGTATGTGCGTACCATGGTGGATGAACATACAGCTGGACATCAAATCAATAAATCTGAAAGTCCACAACTACAAACACAATGGTTCCAACTGTCAACCCCTTGTCACCCGCACTCCCAAAGCCTAAACAACAACAGCTGGATTGGAAAACTTCCAGGGAATGAAACCGGCGCATTCGTTCGCTTTTTGTCGGGACGCAGGTGCCAACGACACAATCCGATCCCTGCCAGACTTGATAACCATGATAGGTTGGAACAACAGACGATCAAAGACAACAAAACAACCGCATTATGTTTGTCCTTGTCACATCTGATCAGTCTGGATGGTGTTGACTGGAGACAAGGCTCTTTCATATGTGAGGTTTGTGCGCGGTTGGCATGCCAGGGGTGTTTGGCACGTCAGCCGAGGAGTGGGATGAGTGGCCTCTCTGAGTATGTGGGGATCTCTATTAGGCTTTGACCGATATGGGTTTTTGAACGCAGATACTGCTATTTTGGGACTGGAGCGGACAATATTTTGTGGTGATATTCAGTATCTTTAGATTTGACCATTTTCAATCCAAAAAATTCATTGTTTTTCAGTGTTTCCCCCTCAATTTGTTCTTGGCAGGGTGGAAAAGCCTCTGAAACAAGCAATTAAACCATGAAACACTAAAATTCTCAACTGAAACCAAGGATATTATTAATAATAAAAAAACATATTCGGGCATACTTGTGTGGAGTCCGATCCAAATGTCGCATTAGAATCAATTCGAGTTATGGGCAAACCAACTACATCAAATCCATCGTATCAGAAGTGGACGACGATGACTGGCCAATATTCTATTTTTAATGAAAGCCCAATATTGGCCCAATAGATATATCTGTCTTACCCTAATCTTCACACCTCATCCAAAATTAGAGCATGGAGTGGGTTTTAAAATGGACTCCATGTCAAATGCATGAGTGTTGAGTGGAGAGTTAAAAGAAGACTGGCACGCGCACACACAAACACACACACACACACACACACACACAAATCCCCCTTCCCTAGTTTACTGTACATTCTGTGCGGTTGCCAGGCAACGAAAGAAACTCTTGAGTGTTGGCCTGCTGGATGCCTCGCCCCTTCACAATGACCAAACTTGCTGCAGATCATTAAGGGAGGATTATCGCGTGCACCCACCCACACACACACACATACTGTAGAAGTGTTTTGTGTGCTAACAGTGTCTGTAACCTTGGTGTGTGTTTTTAGTGTGCTCTCTGCCGTTTCGTTGCTACAAGGCTTGTTTTCTCTCAGACCTTGGTACACTGGCAGTCCAATTGTCATAAAAGCCACAAGGACAAGAGCACAGGACTGCTCATATCGCTCTGGCTGCCTTTATGTCACTGAAGTGTGGGGTAAAGACGCATTAGTGCAATACCGCTCTTTCACTGAGAAGTCTCAAACTTGTGTGTGAGGATTTTTTTTTTTAAATAGAGAGGAAAAAACCTTGAAACACCTACTTGATCCGGCACAAATCAAATCTCCACTTCAAAAACTTCACTTAAAAATTCCGAAATTGATGACTTGGCCTCGCTGCGGCTTTGTAAATGGGATCCGTAGCAGAGGGTGAAATCTTATTACAATTAGTCTTGTAGAGGTGGCCCCAGCTGCTGCAATATGAACCTTGCTTTATGAGAGCAGCTGTGACGAGAACGGGGAGAAAATATCGATAGACTCCCGGCCATGTCTTCACTGAGTCGAGGCATGTCTGCGGCCGAAGGGTTCGAGAACAAATAAACACCATAGCACCATCGATATCTACTAAGTATTGATCCACCAGTGCCTCCGGCTCTCTCGGGTGGAATAAAGCCCGGCACCTTTCCTGTAAATTGCAGGTTTCTCCCCAGTTATATCTAGAATTATGTCTGTGTAAAATGTGTTGCGCTGCATGGTCGTTACATTTTTCCACCCGCTGGCTTGAAAGAGGTGATTTCAATAGATTTAGTGGCATGAAAGGGAAGGAAAAAAAAGAGATAATAACATAGAGGACACATGAAACATGCCTTGCACACGGTCTCTCCTGTCTCTCTCACTCTCTCTCTCTCGCCCTTCCAGTTATTCAACAGCTGACAGGGTCCAGCAGGTGGCACATGGTGTGGAGGCTTGCTTGTGTGTGTGTGTGTGTGTGTGTGTGTGTGTGTGTGTGTGTGTGTGTGTGTGTGTGTGTGTGTGTGTGTGGTTAAAAATACCTTGACCCTGACACTAAGCCCTAATGCTCCCCACATAGCAGAGATGGTCTACTGGGTGCCATACAGTGACTTTGCTGCTCCAACTGTGCCTCTGCCATTCCACCAAATGCCTGTTTTCTCCACAGCATTCTTCAGTGTCTTGACTGTGTGTGTGTGTGTGTGGGAAGCTATTTCACTCGTAAGAAATAGTGGAACCCTCCAAGCGGCCTACAATCCAATTAACCCGCAGTCCAGTCTCTTCAATTCAGGTAGAATTATCCAGCGGACGATGGCATTATCTCAGAAATTCAGAGCAGAACTGAATTTACCGGTTGGAATGGAGGCCGTTTGGGTATCTAAGGCTGCTGCTTGAAGTCCTTTACTGCCCTAAATTTCCCTTCGTTCGCATTTAATTTTCCTATTCAAAAAGACCCACTCATTTTTACAGACTGCTACCCTTAGTCATTTTTTCTTTACAGTGGCAAGTATAAAGGTGAAAAGGCAGACACAAGAGAAAAGGGTCTAATGGGATTTAATCCTTAACCAGTAGGGGTGTGATGTGATCCGAGAAGTGAAGATCAGAACCATTACATGATCTCTGAGCAGTATAAAGGCTCACTTTAATCTAAAAATACCAAAATACAACCAAATGTGAAGAGTTTCTTTAAAAATTTCCAGAAAAAGTGGCATCTACTCTGCCAAAATGAAGAATACCACATGTTATTTTTTAAAGGTTGGTAGGAAACTTAGGTCCTGGTCACAAAAATAACATTTTAACAGACTGGATCCTATATATATATATAGATATTGAACAATGAACTTCATTTTTCCAAAATGGATATAAAGCCATGAGATGATTTCATTGGTCTAGACAGATGGGATTTGACTGGTTCCACAGAGAGATGTAGGGGTTTAGATCTTAATGCAACAGCAGAGAGAAGATAGAGCAATCTTACAGTAGGCCATGTACTGGATCCTAAAGCTGGGCACACACTACAAGACTTTAGGCCCGATTTAGCAGTTTTTGAGATCTGAGACAAAATCCCCGTGTTGGAGCCAACCCGGTGCGCACGGCCATCACCGAAGCTCATTAAGTCTGAGCGGGAAAGAGACGGTCTGACCCGGTCTTTGAGCCGTCTCAGACTTCCAGAGATTTTCAAAAGTTGGATTTCGTCAGCAAAAAATCTGCAGCGCTCTTGTAGTGTGAAATATGCAAAGACAGATTCTGAGAACAGTGAGCAGCAATAGCCAATGAGGGCTCATGGGGAAACGAGGCAGAAGAGGAGGAAACAGCACAACATCATCATCAGGGCTTTAGGATTTACCTCCTCAACAATTCTTTCCTCCAAATTCAGCGTCTAGCGTCTCTTTTTGTCTCTTTTCCGACACAAATGAGCACAAACACAATAAGTGTCGCAAGCTGCTCTTCCGTATCAAGCTCCATTTCTGCACAGTCAGGTGAAAAATAAAGTCTCGCTGGGCATTTGTTTTGGTGAGCCCGCGGGGCATTGAGATCTCTCTCACGACCGAATCTGAGTGAAGGATCTTTGAATGTGTGACCCGTCTGTGCCACATCGTTTAGTGCGCTCTTCACTTTGCAAGACAAGACACTACAGGAATGAAGGTCGATTAGTGTGAGTGGCACGGAGATCTTAGGTTTTTGACAGTCGTGTAGTTTGCGCTCAGCAGAAGCCAACCCAAATTGACAGTTGCAGCATTCGAAAAATCACAAGATGGGGCCTAGTTGCAAATCTCTCACAGCGGGGATTCCTTTGAGGAAGTTTCACCATGGACTGTTTGTATCTTAATACAGAAATCTGCAAGGAGTAATTGAGCATGCAGAATGCAGCTCAACCACTGTATCTGTGTCTTTAAAAAAAAACAACCACAAAGCTCTTTCTAAGATATGGAAGCCCACTGCAGCCAAACAAAATCACTAACTCAGAGCTTGCTCCTTGCTGCAGCTGAGGCAATTTGCAATGACAGTGAGTGGTGCTCCGTAAGCACTTAGCAAGGCAGGTCCTAGACATCTACCTCTTCCAGAAACAATGGAGGTTTGTAGGGAGAGACAGAGGGAGAGGAGGCCGATGTCTATTTTAATGTGCCGTGATAGACAGGCTGACAGCGTTGTCTGCGGTACTGTCCTTGTGCCTTCCTCTTCCCCTGTTCTTCTCCCTATCTCATCTGGCGAGGTGATGGGTCGGTGGCTGTGACACATGTGGAGTGTATCTGTCACGGGACAAAAAGGCAATCGGTCCAGCCATCCGCCCCAATATGGAGGCACTTTACGTCTGTTGTCACCGGTACAAGGAGGGTCGTGATCATGGAAGCTGTCGTCCTCCTTTCGCGCACACAGTCTACACATGACATAACCAATACACCCGGCTCTCTCTTTTCATTCCCCGCTTCTTTACTTCCATTTATTTCCTCGGCAGAGTCGTGAGGAGAGAGATGCTCACCACAGTGGGTGTGTGGGAACAGAAAAAGCATGGCACTGAAAAAAAATGTTTCCATCGAGGAGTGTGAATTAATGTTGTCACCATACCAGAATTTTGACCTCAATACTAATACTGAGTTTAATATCTGAAAATTCAATAGTGCGAGGATATCAAGGCAAACAAACATCAAGCAATATGCTACAACACTTGACTTGGACAGCTGTGTAGCAACTTTAATTTTGATGTCAGTCTTTGTAAGCCGTATAAGTGAAATAGCTCCATATTTTCATCCTGGCACCAGTTTTGTCAACCAGTTTAGGTGGACTGGGATTCAGTTCAAGACGACTGTTTGACACAGTTGCCATATTTTCAGCTGTTGGACTCCGACTGTCCGACTGCAGTCACCTGTCAAGAGCCAGACTGCAACTATTCCACTATCCCAATCCACATGCCATCTGCATGTAGACGCTGAAATGAAATTTCAGTTTGCAACACATTTGGTGAAAGTATCCAATGTTTATACTGAATTCAATCTTTTTGCAATGATATTGATGTATTGAAAATGTGGTTTTCATGGCAACACTAGCATAAATGTGGTCACTGCATAGAATGACAGGGAGATGGAATGTAATTGCACATTCTCCTCCAATATTCTTCATTATAAGAGGCTTTCCATGTCAAAACTGTGGAAGAAATGATATGATTTCTTCATTAAAATAATGAATGCTTCATAGGTTGGGAGAAATAAAACCTAATGCCTCGGGCTCTGACTTCCCCTGTGTCCCTGTTTGTATTTAATATCACTTTCAACTGAATGTCTGCTTGATTTAATTTGTTTTTATATAGCTGTACAATGTGAATACGGACCAACCACGATCATCATCACAAACAAAGTATTCACTAATTCTCTCTTTTTCTTTCATGGTAATCCTGAATGTTCCATGGGCAGTATTGCTGGAGCATTCAAATATAAATAGAAAAATAAACAAATGGAGAAACGTGGAGAGAGAGAGAGAGATGGAGAGAGTGAGTGAGAAAATGCGAGAGCAGGTGCGAGGCTGCCCACCACTTCTGCTCCAGGAAAACACAACACCTTTCTGACCTCTGTCTGAGACAGGGGGAGGGAGGGTGCAGGGAGGGTGGGGTGGGGGGGGGCTGTGACTCACTCAGAACCCATCCATAATTTTTATTTTAACTATTTTTTGCAGAAGCCAGCCAAAGCTCGCTTGAGGTTGCATCTTTTTCATGTTGTTTATTTTATTTATTTATTTATCTTTCTGCTGTCACTTCTAAGTTTCTGATGACTCACTGGTGATGGCAAGGGCGTAGGTTTACTTTGAAAAGTGGCAGGGACAAATCAGTAGAGTGTCTCAAGGTTGTCCCTCAAAAATGTAATTATTCTTAAAACACATTTACTGCAATTCTACACAACTCTCTATGCCTATTTAGCACACCTGAACACAAATTACCACACACACAGACACAAGAAGTTCCGCATGAACTATCAATGACATTAAATACTCAGTCATTGATTAGGTCTGTGATTGAATTCTGTATCTCCCCTCTCTGTGATCATAATGTTACCTGAGCCTCAGCTGTGGGACACCTGCTGCCTGCCCCTGTGCTGCTGCTCCACCCTTCATCCCAGATCTGAAATTTACATTGATTTCTCTGAGTGACTACAAACAACCATGCTTACATGAAAAGAAACCTTTGTTTCTAACCTTTCTTTGCTGGATATACATCATTAGCCATCTACAATTATTTTCTAATGTACAACTATTATTATTACTAATTCATTATACACATCAACCACAACTATCCAATATGAACAGAAAACGTTTGAAGTAATAATCCACAACATTTTCACATAAATAAATGTCCATTTTTATGGCACTGGGTAGTTAGCATTGGCAGCGATAGCCATCATGGATGAACAGACGAAGAAAAGAGCGCCACCTACAGAAACTCAACCTTCATCAACAGAAAACCCAAGGAAAAAGACGTCACAGTCCCGCCCACACTGTTTGATTGACAGGTGATCTCTGGGAAGAGCAGTGCAGAAACACCACAGCAATGAGAACTTAGTACCAAAGACAACAAAACACAACATGTCTTGTGGCTGCATTGCATTATGGACTACTGAGGCTGTTGTCAATGGAGAAAAAAAATAGAAGAGGAACTCACAGACTACCACTGTAAAAAAAAAAAAAAAAAAGAGAGAGAAAGGATGACAGGAGAGGAGAGACTGAACTGACCAGTGCTGGAGAAGCTACTTTGAAAGTATAGTTTTACTTCGCACTGGAACAAGTTGAACTACAGTAAAGCTACCCTCCGGAAAAATATAGCTGTGTAAAAGTTTCCTAGAAAAAGTAGTTCCAACTACTTTCGAAAAATTATCACATTGTATCTACATTTGCTATGTCGTATAATACAAAATCACATGACTGCAAAGGATACTATTGATCAGGATGGTAACAAATATTGTGTTTTATCTGAAATAAAGTGTAGGTGTGTAATGATCACTGTTAATTCCCTGTTCTTTTGTTGCCAAATATGTTGGTAGCTGCGCTAATTAATTACCCGTAAACTGCCAAAAGTGAATACACTATCCAAAGTTGAATTTAGCTGAACTACCACCAAGCTACTGAGAAGTGTACTTAGACTACAAGTTCAATTACATGTAGTGAAGGTACTCCTGCACACTGGAACTGACAGGGATTAAGAAAAACACAAGAGCTGAGAGACAAAGACAAAGGTGAGGAGGGAAGAGAGAGAAACAGCAGAACAAAAAAAAAAAAAAAAAAAAAAAAACGACATAGAGCTCCCTTATCCCATGTTAAGCCCTCGGCAGGTAACACAGTTGCGGCCCTGGTGTGCCTCGGTTGCCAGATAAACACCCCCCTAACCCCCCTCACCGCCCTCTCTTTCTCGGATGCGTGGCTGGGCCTGACGGTGCAGCTCGGCTGTAGATAAAGATAGGCACCACATCAGTTCACATCACATCACATCGGATAGATCCTGCCGCATCCAGCCAGCCTCTCCCAGGAGCACCGGGGGAAAGGAAGGGGTATCAAAGGCTCAGCCGAGGGAGGGGCGATGGGAGAGCCGAATCAAACGCTCTCCCACTGAACGCTGAGGGGAGGAGGAGGAAGGGGGGGGAGAGGAGGGGGGAAGGGGGAAGGGGGAAGGGGGAAGGGGGAAGGGGGAGGGGAGTTTGTTTGACCAGCTTTCTGCCTGTTCACAGTGCCAACTTTAACTCCGTCTCTCCCTTTTCTGTCTCTCTCTCTCTCTCCGTATATTGTTCCGTCTCTTCATCTCCATCTCCCTCTCTCTCTCGTTTGAAGCCACAGTAAACACAGGTGTGTTTTTTTTTTTTTTTCCTTTTTACGCCAAGGGCCTCCAGCTCTCAGCAGGCTACTGGAGCATCTCCTGCAAACTTCTCTTTTTTGTTTATGCCGCCGCCGCCTTTGTTCACCTGTCTGTAGGGGCATTTGTAGTGTGTGACTGTGTTTGTGAGTGTGTGTGTGTGTGTGTGTGTGTGTGCCTGTTTGTGCAGCGCATGTATGTACACTACCAGTAAAAATTTTGGACACACATTTTTTTTTTTTTTTTAAACTGTTTTCCACATTTTAGAACAGTAACGACATCAAAACTGTCAGACGACACAAATGGAATTATGCAGCAACCAAAAAAGTGTTAAACAAATCAAAACTATCTTATATTTTAGATTCTTTAAAGTAGCCGCCCTTTGCCTTGATGGAAAAGCAAAGGCTTTGGAAAGAAATTCATACACAGGACCAACTTCACTATTTATATTTGTCTAAGAAACACATTTTAAACATTTAAGCAGAAGCCTTTAGATCAAAATGACTTTAAGATAATGAAAAACATAGTACATTCAATCAGGTGTGTCCAAACTGTTGACTGGTAGTGTATATTCCTGCTTGTATATACTGTATGTGTTTGTCTATATGTGGGTGGGTGGAGTGCTTTGCATACAAGGAGGCTCCCCATGTGCCCCCAGGCAGAACAAGCCATGCCAAGTTGGGCAGGGGGCATCCACTGGGCTCCAAGTGTGTGTGTGTGTGTGTGTGTGTGTGTGTGTGTGTGTGTGTGTGTGTGTGTGTGTGTGTGTGTGTGTGTTTGGGTGGCAGCAATGAGGCCTGGCACTAGTAGTTTGTGCCAGCAAGAGGGGCAGGTGTACTGGGGCATTGTCCATCTGGCCATAGTGGGCAGGACAGGTGCTACCTGTCAGCAGTTAGAGAAAGGGAGAGAGAGTGAGAGAGAGAGAGAGAGAGAGAGAGAGAGAGAGAGAGAGAGACGTGTAGAGCCCCTTGATACAGCCATTGTTTGGAGTCGGAGTTCGGAGATTTGATGCATAATTGAGTGAGAAGAATCAGGCTGAACTCCTCTGGGGGCAAAATAATGAAAAGATATGTAGTCTTTCATATGTGCTTGTATTTATTATGCTCTCTCTCTCTCATGAAAGCTCTCTCACACACACAAGCGCACACTGGCACACACATGCACAAGTAAATAAGCACAAGCTGCCTTGCCTGTGCCTGCGACACTCAATACAGATGCGCGCTCACACACATACACATACACACGCGCATAATTCACCTCATTACATAGACACTGTCAGCTATGGCAGATTTCCTCCATTATCCCCACAGATATGGGGAACAGGCAGAGGGTGAGAGTCGTTAGCCCAACTCGGTAAGCTCAACGCAAACCTACCTGCCGTGGAGAAGCAGAGCTCGACAAAACTGGACACTAAACTGCCAATCAGCAGAAATGCCTCTCTCTCTCTCTCTCTCACACACACACACACACACACCTGTACGCTGACTTTCTCAACCTTTGCCCCGTCTGCCTGTCCATTTGTGCCGTACCTCTCCATTAGGTAGGCGCTGACGTGGCAACTCCTGGCCTGAAAACAATGTTGATACTCATCATTGCTGCAAACAGATTTCATGCTAGACCATTCTTAACCTGGGGAGCCGGTTTGCCAGAGTTATTTTCTCACTCCATTACGTTGCAAATGGAAAACAACAGTGTGTACCAAGACTGCTTTACAATGCAGCGTCGCTACAAGCGAGTTGGCAGCACTCATGCATTGTTGTGACTGCTTGTCTTTCCAGGCTATTTCCAGAAGTACTTTAAACTGCGCTCCAGTCAACGCGAATGGTGCCATGAATACATTTCGAGGGCCGCGGCTGCCAGATGCTTCGCAAGGCGTCGCCGCCAACTCGCGCAGCGGTGCTCACACTCAATCTATCTTTCAGGGGACTGAAACAGGCACGGCGCTATCAGCGTGTATCATTTCTGCTTCGCATCCATCAGCGAGCCGGCGCTCGCTAACCGCCGGCGCCCCGTGAGAGCGCGCAGCACTTCCCCTTCCACTTGTGTTAGTGCCGGCGTACGGCGGTCGGCAGCGGCGCGGCAATTTGCCTCTGATTGTTTCCCATTTCCCCCGGCGAGTCCCGGGCTCGGCCGCAGACGGAGCACACGAAGAGCGAGGTGGGCACGGGGAAAACAAGCCCGGGGAAAACGAGCACACGCACACTCACACACGCACACACACACTAACGCAGACAGAGTAGCCCTCACACACACATAGACACAGAGGCCATGTACCATGAGGCTATTTTTCATTGTTATTATGACTGGGCCCAGAGAGCCGAGCGCTAACACCGCTGACCTCTACAGCAGGTCGCCATTATGGAGGGAATAAGCGTGTGTGACTGTGTGTGTGTGTGTGTGTGTGTGCGGCAGTGAATATGTGTGTCCATGCTAGTGTTTGGGTGAGTTTGATCTTGTTGTTTGGGAGCATTGACCGCTATTGTACACGTGCTTCAGCTTCATGCCATAACTCATGCATCTGCCCCCCGAGAATGGAATAGCCCAGCTATTTCTACTCACAGTCATTACCATCACCGTCACCATTACCTCTTCCATGCCTGCCCTCCAAACCCTCCAAGAATCTTACACACACACACACACACACACACACACACAGCTTGTTGTTCCGCAGGTCAGAGCAGAGACCCAGAGGGGTGGACGTATTGGCAAGCAGGGTGAATAACAGGAATTGCAGGGAGCGCAAAGTCCAAAAAGGGTCGGGGGGGCCTCGCTATTCTATTTGTGAAATGCTCCACGACAAGACTGAACGCTATGCACTCTCACGCTATAGATAGCATACGGCCGAGATCTGCTCCGCGCCGTTTCCCGTATTCTGCTCCCCCTTCATGGAAACCAGAGGGGACCTGTCCGGGACCAGCGGTGAAACCTAGATCTTCAGTGTGATCCGGGAGCAATTTCAATTATATATGAAGGATTTTGTTCCAAAATTAGATGTAAAGGACACTTCCTCTTTCAAACTAATACAAATTAAAGTACTTTTTTTTAAAGGATCCTAGGTAAATTAAGTTTCTTGGGATCCTTTGTCTGACAAAATGATAACTCTTTTACAGACTAGTTCCTCTATATTTTAACGATACTGAATTATGAATTCAATGAGTTGAATAATTGAACTTCAGGTAATGATTTCCCCCCCCCAAAATGTAGCGCCTAATTCCACATATACTAAAAAAATAAAAGGATTCCAGGATAATGCTCTATTTGTGGTCTTATGCGACTGATACCGAGACTATTTACAGGCTTTCTACAAGACTAATCCACTTATTAATTCATAATAGGAGGGTAATTCCTTATCAGAGGATTAACTTGAAGCACCTAGCATTATGTGCGCATTAAATCAGCGAGACACGGTTGCCTCTCCGTCAAGGCTGTGGATAGAGACATGTGTTAACAATATGGGCTAAATATAAGCCAGTGCCCAGTCCAGCCGTGACCCCCCATCTCTACAATAATAGCAGTGGGACAAATTGTTAACGTGTTTGCTAAATTAAATGGGGGCCTTTTTTTTACTTTATGGTCCAGGAGTGGGCTTTGTTGTCCTAATAAACACAAACATTTGTTGCCAGGGGTTTTAAATGTCACCATATGGGGGGATGTCAGTGTGTGTGTGTGTGTGTGTGTGTGTGTGTCCACAGTCACAGCAGCCAGCCCAGCAGTACTCTTTCATCCCGACAGCCAAATAAAGTTAAAGGCAGATAGATAGTGCGGGAGGCACACAGCCAGAGGTCACACCACTTTGGATGATAATCTGTCTCCTTTTTTTTTCAGTTTTCCAGCAAACCACCTTAAATGGAGACAACTCATGCACAAGTTATTTATATCAGGGCTGCCTGCTGACAGTGTGAAAAAAAGACTCTTGGTTTGAGTGGATTAGTGACATTTGAGAACAGATTGAAACTCCCACCAGACAAGCTCCTGTGGGTTTAACCATAGTAGAGCATAGACCGACAAAGTTACAAACCCCTCTTACATTACTGGTAATGCTATTACTGTGAAGAGCTCTCTATCCTAGCATAAGGTATGAGTATCAGGAAAAAAAAAAAAGAAACCGGTCGCTTTCTTCCTAAGTATTTTGTAATCATGTTTTATGAAGTGAATTTAAGGGGATACACAAGCAATTAGTGGAAACAAACTCAAACATCCTTAATAATAGACAAACAAGCTGACGCCTGTGATTGCCTGTGTATTCCTTGGAGAGTCCACTAAGCAGCATTATGCAATGCACTACAGACTATAACTGCTGCAAGATAAAGTAAAAGAACAAATGAAATGTACTTATTGAACTCTAGGGAAAATTACAAGGGAGAAAAACCTGCTGAAGTTGTTAATAGCTGTCCTTATGGTCTTCAGCAGCAGTGTGATAAGTTGAATCTGGGTAGATACCTCAGACTCTTGTTTACTCATTCTCGTTTACCCTGATCTATGTAGTCTTGAAGCCTCTGAGTAAATTTGCTTAATCACAGTCACAGAAACAGGTTGTAAAGAGAACATAAGATAAAAAGAGTCTAATGATGTTCATGAGTTCAGAAACCGTAGATGTTTAAGATTATTTGGATCCATATTGTACCTCGGGTCCACATAAAAATGCAGTGCAATCGCAATTCCCTAAAATATGAAGTCAAAAGAAGTCAAGGCTTATAATTGTTTGCTGCTTGGAGGCATGTCGCAAACAGGGCTGCAGTTCTTTAACCGTTCATCCCGTGTGACTTAAAACACCTTCAAATTAAAGCTGACAACCTTCACTTTTACCTCATAGTCACGGAGTCACTTAACACTTGAAATAATAAGCATATGGGACCAAAACATCACCCCAGAATGAAAATTCAGTCATTATCTACTCACCCCCATGTCAGTCGAAACTCAACTCCAAACAGCATAATCCAAGTGTTTTGTAGCTCAACGACTGCATTGTGGGTCCAAAAGTCCAATATTTACCTCATTGTCTGCTATATTTTCCTCACTGACTGTCGTGCACACGTCCTACAGTAGCAACCAGATGGGGTATATATTGGACTTTTGGACCCACAGTGCAACCGTTTGGCTACACAACACTTGGATTATGCTGCATGAGGTGTTTGGAGATTTTATGCTTTTTTTGGAGCTGTAAAAAGAAGGCCCCTTTAACTTATATAGTTTGGGAGAAGGCTGAGATGGAGTTTTGACTGACAGGAGGGTGAACTGTTCCTTTAATGAGTTGTTTTAACATCCAAAAACAAATCACTGTATCTCATCTAAGACAAAGAACAAAGAAGAGTGCAGAAGGCTAGGCTTGAATCTATTTAGCACATGAACAGAACACAGAGAAGATAATCCATCCATCCAACTACAGTACAGCAGTGCTTACAGACCATGATTCAGTTCCTGAAAATCAGGTCATTGAAAAGCCGCAGCCTCACCTCCTCGCTTTCAGCACTACTCCTTTCACCCCCTGATGTAACTGCAAGTGAGCAAATAAAAATCTCAGACAGCTATTAATAATTTATTCGCCAGATATCGACTCCTATTCCATTGTGTTGCTTCGCAGCTCATTAGAAGCCGGCTGGCTTGGCACAGTAATTGGTCAATAGGGGTAATAGATGACCACCACACACGAGTACTTGAAATCCTCGCTCACCAGAGAATGAGAATAGTTACCTTCGCGCCTTCCTTTACCTCATTCATTATCCGAGATAACTTTGGGGAATTTTCCCGCAGCATCAATCCCTTCAGGAACGTTGGGGGAACACTGCATTTATTTATCGAGCAGGAATTGGCATGGTGCAGAAACGCAACCTCCAGCTAAGTCCTCCATATTTCACGATGCAATATCAATTCCTTGTAGGAGGGATGTGGGAATTGTTATTTCTAGTGTGGCTTCACAGCGGCACCATGGCAGTCTGGCGGTCTCTTTAGAGGGGAATGGCACTCTACTGGGTAATTCTACAGTCGCCAATTCAAAGTCCCATCCCCTCGCATTATACCGGCCCGGGGTCCATTCAGGGTCGATGATATTGTTGAAGTTGTTCAAAAAAAAAAAGTGTGCTCGACACCATGGGAACAGAAATCAATGTGGAAACCTTGAAAAGCGTCATGTTTCCTCGAACACACCTGAGCCCAGGAGGAATAACAAGCAACTAGAAATAGAGTGAGGAGGGAGGGGAAACATGTCATGTATCATAAGAGGAAAAGGAGACAAAAGCAAACTATTCCACATACCGGCGTAACGAGTGCTTGCAGACAAAACACTCACACATATCCATGGCGACCAGACATCTCCAAAGACAAGGGGAAAAAAACAACCGTAAACACACACACACACACACACCTACACCTACACACACACCAGGAGATGTCAGAGACAAGTACTCACTGTTCTGTCCAATCTATAAATTCCTCCTGCTGAGCTCTGAACACTCCTGACTCGATCGTCTTCCCTGTCATCCATCATATTTCCACCTACCCCCCCCCCCCCCCCCCCCCAATCGTCCCTCACCTCTTGTCCTCCAACATGAACCCCTGGGAGTCTCCACAGCGTGTGTGTGCGTGTGTGTGTGCGTTGTCAAGCGTGTACAGGTGAGAGTGCGATGACTTGTGACGGATCGGACCTCTGACCTGGTCGGTGGCCTACTGCTGTTACCGGCAGAACCTTGTACCTGTAATACACACACACACACACACAGACACACACACACAGAGAACACACACACATACACTTCACCCCCCAATGACTCACGGCCCAAACTCAATTAACTCCAGCCTGCATTTGTCTCCCCTCGGACCGGGTTGTCGGGGCATAAATCGTCCTCGCTGCACACATGCACAAATAGACACCAACATGTATGCATGCACACGCACACACACACACACACACACACACACACACACACACCAATGCCCCAGGTCAGTAATCCATGCCCGACTGGGGGCTGCCAGGGGGCAAGCTTTTGTCGGGAAGAAGGGCCTGAGGTGGACAAAGAGCAAGCCAAACCCGGGGAGGGCTCCGACCATCCGTCTTCTTAATGGCCCTGTCACATTTCATAATAGATTTTAATTCAGCGACGTGCCACGCAAGGGGAAAAACGAGGCCTTTATGACCCAGCGACGGCACGGACAGCGGGACGTGGCGGGGGTCCAACACGGCGGCTCAGGCGGGAGACAGGAGAGACCCTGTTCACATGAGCCGGTGTCCCACCAACAGGCAGCGGGTTGGTAGGATGGGCTTTCACTTTCAGTTCACTGAGCGAGTGGGTTTTCTTCAAAAGTCAAAATCTGTCTGTCATTTTGCCATAAAAAGCCTATTATACCCCATCTGGAATGAAGGTTGACTATTGTTACTTTGTGAACTGCCGTCTCAAGCTCCATTTTGAACTGAGTGAACAGAAAGTGAGGGCTCCCAGCCCGGATGAGGATAATTTAACTGTACGATAAGTAAGTGAATAAGTAAGTAAATATTTATTTATGTAGCACCGTTCAAAACCATAGTAACAAAGTGCTTTGCAAGAGAGAAAAACAAAAGGTAACTAAATAAAAAGAATAAAATATACCTATAAATATCTCTATGTATACATGCACACATACAAACATATATACATATACATACACACATATACAGTATATATACAGTACATGTACACACAGTATATATATATACACATAGTACATATACATATACACATACACATAAATACACCTGTATATACATACAAACACGCAAATACATAGGAGCAGGGGCATAAGTTTGTTTATCTTTTCTTATCTTAACTACCCATCTTTTATTGTTGTCTTATTCAATTAACTTTTTGGGGGTTTTTGGTTGTTTTGGTGTGTATTAGTCTCTAAATCCATTTTTTACATCCTACGTTTTGTCAATCACTTGTAAAGCACTTTGAATTGCATTTGATTTGTTTGAAAGGTGCTATATAAATAAAGTTTGATTGATTGATTGATTGATAAGGGCATAGTAATGCTGTTTAACAGTCTTCCACAGCTCCATTCAGAGTGAGGCTGGTAAAACACTACATCTTCTTGCATGTTTGTCGAAATAATGACACACTAAAGCTGCCATCCCACTCAACTTTTCAAGATCATCGTGATCCGTGAGGGAGGTGAGAGTAAATCATGAGAACAAAAATATCATGGCAATAAAATGCTTTTTTGTCTTGGGATCATCATAAATTTGTGTGGAACTGCAGGAGCGAAGCTGAGATGGGTTCAAATCCACATGCCGAGTACAAGCTTAGAAACACAAAACACCCACAACATTATAGTAAAACGGCTGAACGAAACTGAGAGAGTGAGTTCATTTCCAAACTGTTATGCAGTATATCCATTTAGGAAAAAATATACTGTGTATACTATTCAAAATCTCTAAAATAGAGAGGATCAAGTCTGTAAAAGTTTTTTTTTTAGATTTTGTGTCATTTCATCAGCCAAAACCTTAAGTTACCTACTATCCTTTTACAAGTGACATTATCTGTTCTAATTTTGTGGCATCAATCATTTTGTAGGAGTAGGCTTTTCCTCAAACGTCGGATTTCTCAGTTTTTGAACTAAACTCTTCAACTTGGACCGAACACACCTGCTATAGCTGCTTGGCTGGCTCTCTCCGCACTTGGCCGTCTGACTTGCTGACTCACCTCTACCTCCAGGCTGCGTAACAGTCAGCCAGTCAGCCAGCCAGTCAGCCAGCCAGTCAGCCCGCCAGGTTTGTCGACAAATTGATATCTGATCGCTGCGCTACAATCGGCGGGGGCGCGGGCTATTCCAGTGTTTTGGGCTGTCCACTGCCAACTCCAAACAGCTGAGGGATTAGCTGTGGGCTTTCTGCGGCTGGACTCGTATTGTTCATTGATGGGGCGAGGCGAGTGAGTGAACACTATGCACCAAATCAATGTAGTCTAATCTAATGGGCGGACACTCTGAAAGGTGTGCTGGGGAACAGAGGCACCGGTCAATGTGTTTTGAATTTACGCTGGCGGTGCCTCTGTGTGTGTGTGTGTGTGTGTGTGTGTGTGTGTACAACCTGCCTAAACATATGTATATGTAACATGTCTGTTGTGAGAGGGTGGGTAAGATTGCCTACAGTATGTGTGTGTGTGTGTGTGTGTGTGTGTGTGTGTGTGTGTTTGTGTACAAACTGCCTAAACATATGTATATGTAACATGTCTGTTGTGAGAGGGTGGGTAAGATTGCCTACAGTATGTGTGTGTGTGTGTGTGTGTGTGTGTGTGTGTGTGTGTGTGTGTGTGTTTGTGTGTGTGTGTGTGTGTGTGTCTCCACAGGGCAGCCGGCTGGGTAGAGGAATGCAATGGATGTGGCAGCACTGCTATTCTGGGTGTTCTCTCTCCCTCTCACTCTGTCTGTCTCTCTCTCTCTCTCTGTCGCTCTCTCTCTCTCTCTCTCTCTGCTGTTGTCAACACAGCACAGGGGGCTCAGCTACTTCAAGGGGAGCCCAGATTCCTGGCATTAGTGTGTGTGTGTGTGTGTGTGTGTGTGTGTGTGAGAGACTATTTTCCATGTGTGTTGGGTGAGGGTTAAGGTCACCAAGTCACATAAAGCCTAAACAGGAGATACACTGCTAAAAATGACAAGTTTGGCAAGTATTTTTTTTAGCATATATCCAACCTCTCAGGATATTTTTGGTCAAATTATAGATAATTTTGGTATTTTCAATAAATTTCACTTGATTTTTGTCAGTCTGACTTTCAATAAATAATAAGGAATTAAAGAAACTGAATTCATGGAAATTGTCTTCTGAAAAAAGTTGCATTTACTGAAACCAGCAACACTATCTGCCACAGCAGTGAGATAATTTGACTAAAATATCCTGAACTAAACTTGGATAAGGCTTGGATACAAATTAAATCCCTTGCCAAGCTTGTCATTTTTTCAGTGTGAAGCTTAGTGGCGCTCTTAACCATGCATCACCCTCCTACCCCTTCCCAAAAATATCAGTAATCCACTTGCCAGCGCACACACACACACACACTCCATCGCTGTGGTAACCATCACAAACACTCCTATAAAGATGGCCATGGCACTCCCCAGCTCACACCTTCCCCAAACTGCACTGCCCTATTTTCTGACACAATCTTTCCCATCACCAGGCGGTATCTCCCCACACTGGTTCCATCTGTCAGAATGAAATCTGATAGACTCTTGAGTGGTATGTCATCTCGCTTCGGTCCACTGATTCTCCTCAGTCTGTTTCTGCAGTGGCCAAAACGCTCAGGCACCTTGAAGGTCTGATATTGTGGGACAAATTAATCTCAAAAGGGAAAAAAAACATTAAGGGTTTCATTCCAAAATGTTATATATACAGTATATACACACACTTGAAATTCATCAGTGAGTACTCCAAAAACAGATATGATTCTCTCCTTAAAAGGTGTTTTGCAAGCAAAGGTCTGAAGATGAGTCTAGTTCTGCTTTGTCTTTATTATCTGCTTGAGCATGTGTCCAATTTTTCAAATGGTGGGTGTCACATTTTGGAATGAACCTCTTCAAAAATTTGTGTCTTACACCTTGGAAACAGACTTTTCTAAACAGTGTTTGGCAGAGTACGGCAATCCATCGAAACAAAAATTATCAAGCTAAAAATATACATCCAGCGTCCACTGTAAGATTTTATTAAAAAGCATGAGAAATGAAAAAAGGACCTAATAAGTCACTTTTAAACCTAGTTTTGCTCTTGAAACAGCGGGTTTCAGCTGAATTTCAAGGACTTTAAGGAATCCAGATAAGGCTCTGACAGAAATAACACGGGCAGACGGCTCTATTCTCCATGACACGGGAGCAACCGCGGCATCGATCGGCGAGCTCGCGCAAACATGCGTCGTACATTTGCAAGACCTTGACCCGGGTCCGTGTCCACGACAGGCAATTCCATTACTCACAGTCAGGGTTAAGGGTCGGGGGAGCGATCAATACGTGGAGGATGGAGACACCAAGATAGAAACTCGGATAAAAAAGAAGCCACCGCGCCATTGTGTGGGTTTTTGACCCTCCCACAGAGAGGTTTGGGATAGAAAAACAAACATACCTTGACCCTGGGGAACTACAGTAGTGGTCAGGGGCAGAGACCGCCTGATAGCAAAGGAACATTAGTCTTTTGTGCGCAGTTGCTGGCAGATGGATGAAGAGATGTTCTCACTACTCACAGTGTAAGCTGACATGTGAAGGGTAAAATTACCTGTGGCTCATTTAAAAAAAAAAAAAAAAAAAAAGAGTGAACAAAATCACAGGAAAAAGAAGCTTTGCAACTATTTTCCACATTCAAACTGCAACAGATTATTTGGGTGCGTACACTACCAGTCAAAGGTTTGGACCTGATTGAATGTACTATGTTTTTCATTCTCTTAAAGCTATTTTGATCTAAAGGCTTATGCGTAAATGCTTGAAATGTGTTTCTTAGACAAATATAAACAGTGAAGTTGATGCCTATGTATGAATTTCTTTCCAAAGCCTTTGCCTTTCCATCAAGGCAAAGGGCAGCTACTTTAATGAATCTAAAATATAAGATAGTTTTGATTTGTTTAACACTTTTTTGGTCGCTGCATAATTCCATTTGTGTCATTTCGTAGTTTTGATGTCTTTAATATTATTCTGTGAAAAATACTAAAAATAAAGAAATTGTGTCCAAACTTTTGACTGGTAGTGTACACCAATTGAAAACGATTGCACTAAAGAAATTAAACTCGTACACCAATATAAAAAAAAAAAAAAAAGCCTGATAAAAAAAAGAAGAAAAAAGAAAAAACGCAGAGTACAAACTTAGAATAACTTAATGATAAAGTGCCATAACAAGAACCAAAACAAGTCTGCCCTCTTTTTGTAATTATGTTCATTGTACCGAGAATTTTCTGCTGTGGCACTTTATCATCAAATTAGTATATTTTTCTTGATCTCTGCATTTTTTCAGTCTTTTTCACAAGGCTTTTTTTTGGTTCTGGAGTTTCATTTCTTCAGTACATTTGATATTTTAAAGCCAACAGGTTGTAAAGAAAACACTAAAGACCACATGAATATCTGTCATATTCAATGGTTTGACTTTGATGCGAGCAATCATTTTGTCAGAGTAGATTCTTCACTTCTTTCTAATCTCATGTTGGAATGAAACTTTCCAGTAAAAATCCACCTACAGGATTTATCAAAAACAAACCTGTGAGAATGTTACGTATCTTTATGTAGACTCTCATCATCAGGAGGTCATTTGAGTACAGGATATGTTGATGTTGAATATTACACATCGTGAAGTTTCAGCCAAGCAATCTGATTGGTCAATGACATGTTCCAACCATGCTGATGAATCCCATAACGCACGGCTGGCCATGCCTTATTGCTTGCTATATCAACTCTTATGGTAACCAGAGATATATTTACATCGTTCTTAGTACAATATAACATGTTTGAACAAATGATGATATAATGTGTGCATAAAGTATGATGTTGATAATATTACAGAAACACTTGATATGCTGCTTCTTGTGTTAAACAGCATTTTGACAGCCATTCATTCATGACTGTAGGTGTGTACAATGTTTGTGATTTAGAAGAATACTAACGCTGCTTATACAATCCATATCATCTGAATGATTTCTGATTTAAGTGCTTACACATGTTTCTGTCTCTATGCACTTGCAGCTCTTTAGTGCTGCAGAAAGTTTGGGGTGGTGGTTGTAGCCTGGAGGTTAGCGGAGCAGGATTGTAGGTTTCTGTACATATGTTTGTCTGTACATTCACAGCAATAACTGGAAGGTTGTTGGTTCGAATCCCAAGTGTGCTCAATGGAGTTTCCCCTTGATAAAATAAAGGTTAAATTAAAAAATGGTGGCCTTTGGGATATTTGAGGTGCTGAGTGTGACAGAGAGGGACAGAGAAGAAGGTGTATGCCAGATGTATCAGTATGACAGCTCTGTACTGTATATGCAGGGTGTGTGCGTGTGTGTTTGCATGCATCCATGTGTGAAAGTGCAACTATTGTTTTGACATGATACTCCACCCCCCGTTCACTTCATTGCCGTCTGAAGCATTTTGCCGGAGCAATTTTTCACCCTCCTCTGATGAAACATCACATCGGCTGGTGCGTGCTCCCCCGGAAATAATCGTCATAATATATTTACACTTTTGGGAGAAAACAATTATCATAAATTACAAATTTGTGGCGCGCCTCCCCTCAAAGATACGCTTGGGTGCTCTTTGTTTTCGATAAAACAAATACGCTCTCTGGGCAACAAGCGGCCTTTTGTTTCTGGGGAAGACGCCTTCCTTTTTTAATGAAGCGCCGGCCGTTCCGAAGGAGGACTCAATGAGGCGTGGAATGGGGCCTCTCCATCCCTCCCCTTCCCCTCTTTCTCTCTCTCTCTATCTCTCTCTCTCTCTCTCTCTTCCTCCCTCTCCTCTGTGCATTTGAACCTCTTGTACCCCTCATCTTTTAGAGGATTAGAATAAGGGCCATTACCCCCTGTCGGGGCCATGCTTACAGCCACGATGGATGGGCCGCCTGGGTACTTTTTCCTCTCTCCCTCTACTCACACACACACACACACACACGCTCGCAACACACACACCCTCATACACACGGGCACAGATACACACCAAACATAAAACCTCAAACACAATCACAATCACATATAACACATGTGCGCACATGCACTCAAACACACCCAAATTATTCACAACTCACCTATGTCACCCTCTCTCTCCATCCCTCACTGTTTCTCTCCCTCTTTTACACCCACACACCAAACTTTGCACCCCATGGTCCTGAAGTCAGGGGCCCCATAGCACTCAGACAGCTTTCAGCTCCATTCGCGGGCCCCTGAGACTGAGCACCCTATGTATAGATGAGGCGAACATGCATAAAAGCACCAAAAGGCCCCATGCTGTCTTTGGGTGACACAGCGAAGGAACATTCTACATTTGTATTGTGCACCGATACCACAACCACCCACCGTCTGTCGCTTTCCAGGAAAACAATCCTTATTTCATCCCGAAATCAAGCAGCAAAAATAAAAACAGGAGTGGGGGTTGTCTCTTTTGTCCTGCACGGGCCACTGTGACAGCAGATGCCATTTAAAAAGACATGTAAATCTTAACTTGGAGTCCATTTTAAACTATTTGCATAATAGTGTTGCATGGAATGCTGGTGGTGAAAAAGTGCCAGAGTTCCTGATTTGAGAAACGGTACACTCTTTTCCAGTCCAGAGTTTCCAGTCTCTGTGTTCCATTTTGTTGTGGTTCACACCATATTTACTATAATCAGCTTGCATAAAATTCACAGTCACAAATGTAAATCACCAGAATATAATTTCACCAGAAAACCAAGCTCCAGATTACCAAGGATAATCACATGCTTCACTGGTGGGACAGTGCTGTTATGCTATTTGTAGCTTCTGTTTTGCCTCTTTAAAACTAGGTTGATAGCTGTTTGATAGGAAAAAGAATCGCAAACAAGATTTACCTGTTTAATGAATGATATTTCATGTTATTTCTGTTTGTTTTTTTTGTTTTAGAGTGGTAGAATTGATACCTGGACGGGTACCGAAGTCAAAAATTTGGTATCAAAACAACACAACTGCTTAAATTAAGATAAATTCCTGCCATGGCAGCAACACTATCACTGCAGCACGTCTTGCCGATATCACTTTAATCTCATACACAGCATGTATACTGTTGTGGTAAAGTCAATGGGTGGACTTTGAAAGGGGGGGGGTGTTGGGGTTTCAACTCTGCTGTGTCCAACTGAAATTAAGCCTCCTTTACAAAACAAGAGGCACAGATTAAAAAGGGAGCAGCAGGGAGCAAAAGAAATGCATGCGTATCTTAGTTTTGAGGCCGGCGCAGCAATAGACCGGGCTTCAAAGAGAAATGTGTCGCAGTGAGAAAACGGGTTATCAGACGTTCACAGAGACCTATCTTCCCTCTCTCTCACTTTCTCCCTCTCTAGATCGCTCTCCCGCCCGTCTCTCATTCCACTCCCGTGAGTCATTTTCTCTAATCTGGATTCCCACCGTCTTCTCCATTACTGACAGTGTATCAATCATGGTTAAACACATGCCCTTTACCGTGCTCACTGTCAGCCCATGTACTGTGTGTGTATTTGTGTGTGTGTGTGTGTGTGTGTGTGCATAGCTGCCTGGGGTTCCCCGACCAGCTCCTAACCCCCCGTTAAATCCCCCAAAAATGTCCGAATCGCTATGGAAATCCTGCGCTGCCTCGCGCTGCGGGATAGGAGCGAAAACGAGCCAAGGATTAGCATATATTTCAATTGCTCTCCCGTTTTAAATACAACAGCGGGTGAGCATGAGGGCGACTCCTCCGCTCTTGCCAACACACGCTCCTTTTGTTTGATGAAAAGTTGAAAAAGGAAGCAATGATCTTGAATATGAAGGTCAAAATACTTGCTGCGCAAAAGCATAGGTGTGCGTAGTTGTGTATGCGTGTGTGTGTGTGTGTGATCTCCCCCAATGGTTCCCAAAGCGGGGTCCGGGGGCCACCAGGGGTCCTTGAGGGGGTTCCAGAGGGTCCCCAGTCCCCTAACAGAATGTATAAGCATGACTGTTTTGATCATAGGTTTCATTCTCCCTGGTGCCTTTACCTCCCCATCTACAGTATAGACATTTAATACTGTAAATCATATCTAACAACATGAAAAAAACAATAGTCAGGGTTCCTTTCAATGCCAGTTTTATCAAATGGGAGTCTGTGGTGCGATTCAGGAGGGATATTTGACATGAAAAGTTTGGGAAGGAGACTATATTCTTCATGTTGCATGGTGAGCTGTGTGTCTGGCCTTCAAAACCGTTAGTGTGTAAGTGAAATTCCGGCTCATCCTCTATCTTTCTTTCTTTCTTTCTCTCCAGCAAACAGAAAGCCAAATGTTGCTCAATTAACTCCACCGAGGACAAAGAACTAGCAAAAGAGAAGTAGGGAAATTAATGGTCTTTCACAGCCTCTTCTCTTGACTTCTAGTTAATTCAGTGAAACCTAAAACCTGCTTCTTTTTGTCACTCTTTTGAATGCCTGGTGGTAAATGTTCTATTGATCCTCTGTGAGCATGTCAATAGGCTATATGTACAGTGTTAACTACTCTCTTTTGGCCCAGCTTTTACACTGCCTGTCCATTGCAATTCGGGTGAAACCTTTACAGTCTTGTAATTTAATAGACACTATCAAACAAGGACTCCTCTGAACACAGTAGCACCATACAACCAGCTTGAAGTTTAAAAGTAATTACCTTCATCACCTGGCCCCTTGATGCATTTTGGTGGAAGAAGACTGAAGGAATAACAGGCAAACCAGTTATAAAAGTTGACATTTTATTGAAGCAATTGCAGCTTGGTGGATCTTGATTTAGTGCATGCCAGATTTAGCAGCGGACCCAAAGGACTCGGAAAAGATCTTAAGTCATGTTCTGTGAGGTAAGTGTGTTTGCCAATAAGCAAGACTGCCTGATTTAGCAGTGGAGTCGGATGTGATTGGCACATATTCGGGCAACGGAGAGATGAAGGAGAGGAGAAGGATGCAGTATCAGAGAGCTGAAAGGAGGGAGGAAAGGACAAGTGCCAAAACCATGTGAGGGCAAACAAGCCTGGCAGCAGGTACAGCCTGTGACAGGGCAGGGTGACCTCATGGCAATTTGTCGGAAATCGTACAAATTGCAGTGCACCCTGGTTTTGCCCGTGAAAATTTGAGCATAAAAATCCTTTAAACAATCTGACAGAGGCTGGCTGGCTGTGCAAAGTGGATGATTAGAAACAATGGCCATAACACCAAAGGTTCTTGGTTCAAACCTGATGATGTGAGGAATATTACTTTTGAACAAAGTTGACACAAATCGTCTCTCCAACTTTCTTAGTTTGTTTTCTAACAAGTCAGTGATTGTTTCTGGCTGCTATCCAAAGACATGACTTGACACTTAATCTTTAGGAAAAACCTTAATTGTGAGTGTAAACAAATCATAACAGACCAATCCATTTCTCTATTTGTTACAGTGGAGCTGCTTGTGGTTGCTTGCTTGCACGTAGTTAATATTTTACAAAACCACGTTCAGAAATTTTTAGAAGTATTCTATGAGGACAATAATAAGATCGCATTGCACAGGGAAGCTGCCTGATTGCCTCAAGCGAATGCTTAGGATGATTCATTTTCACTTTGATGAAAATGAAGCAGAGTTTATAAGTGTTTAGCCATTCACTGTATTCAATTATGTCACTATAAAATAATCAAGGCAGGCAAAAAAAAATGCAGGTGTCTGTTATAACCCAACAGGTGTTAGTTAAGAAATGGCAGGTGTTCGTAACTCAATGACAGCAGTGTTTGTGGCACTTTGCCAGATTGGTAGGAGATTTATGGAACATTATGAAGATGTGAGTTCATTATAAAAGTGATGGATGGATGGATGCACACTACACACATGTAGTGCCATTGCAATTAAGAGCCTCTTTTTATAGGAGACCTGGCCAAGAAAACAGCAAAATGCAGTCAAAGAAGATGAAAGAGAGAGAAAAGTAAAATCTTCTGTGTAAGTGCTCCTGCAGACAGTAGTCCAGTATCAAACCAGCAGGAACATGGACCAGGCCTGTTTAAATCTCGACTAAATGAAGCAAAGATAGCTCCTTACTGAGTCTAGTACAAGACCCTTCATTAATACTTTAAACTCACCAAGGGAAGCCAAATCTTTCAGCTTTAAATCATTTTGCAGTGAATAGAAGAGGGAGCAGAGTGCATGAATGCAATTTCGCTAAATACAGCGCTGACCTTAAGGACAGATAATAAAAAGAAATCCTGTTATAGTAAACAGCAATTTCCACTGGCGTTTTTGGAGATATAAGAGCACAAATAATCAAAAAGCACACCTAGAATGGCCTTATAGATAAAAAATATACCTATGAATAAGTCTATGAGTGGACAGACCGGACCAGTTAACCTGAGTATACAAGGCACAATGATGAGTGAGAGCTTTACAGTCAGTAATAATCCTCAGTGCTCCATGATACAGTACGATGTAAGGTACAAAGACATCGGGAGGAGGCATGTGAATATAAAACATCGGCATAATCTACATCGCCATAAAGTACTGGCATAAAAGTGGCAGCAACCATCTTTTTAGCTGCAGAAGAAAAAGTTCATCCTAAAGATAAATCCCAGGTTCAGCTTTAATTTTCTAACAAGCTGCTGAATATGCAGCCTGAAGGAAAGGCAGTCTATTAAAATCCCTAAATACTAGTAAGATTCAACAGACTCAATCAGTTTGCCTTCCATGGGAACAATTGGTGGAAGACTTTTTGGGCCAAATCTTTACGTTTGTAAGCATCATGAATTTTGTTTTGTTTTGGTCTTTGTCATTAACATAAATGGTAAATAATAGAGGGCCTGGTGCAGAACCCTGGGGTACTCCTTTACAAAAACACTGCAAAAACTGACAAACTTGTTAAGCTATTTTATTTTGTATCCAAACTTATCAAGCTTATTTTAGGATTTTTTTTGTGAAATCATCTTACTGCACTGGCAGATAATTAGACTTTTTTCCAGGAGAATGTAACTTGTTTCAGGACATTTACTTGGTAAAAGTGAAATTGCCATGGAGAAAGTTTCTTGTTTAAAGATTTTCTTCATTGTTTTATGATGATTTCTTGAAAGAAGTCATATTGGCATGAATCAAGTGAAATGCATTGAAACCAGCAACATTATCTGCCAGTGCAGTGAGATAATTTGACTAAAAATATCATGAAATAAGCTTGACAGGTCTGGAAACAAGTTAAAATCACTGGACAGCTTGCCATTTTTTGCAGAGAAATCATCAAATTGACCGCAGTGGACTCAGTCAGAAAGATAGGACATTGGATGGATGGATGGATGGATGTTTGAATCTATAGATGTGCGGATGGTATACAGGCAGAGTGATCACCACAGTATACGATGTGCGCTCCAACGGTTCAGCATCCCATTCTCCCCCTCCCATATGTTGCTGTGCTTCCTCCCTCCCTCCCTGTTCCATCTATCTAATAATGGGAGGAGGATGCGAGAAAATGCCTCAGTGTCAACGGCAAGCCACCGAGATTCCATTATTACACCCATAAATCCTACTGATACCCCCCTCCCTCCCTCCCTCGCTCCTTCTCTTTCTCTCTGTCTCATATACGAGCAATATCCACGTGCGTTTAGACGACAAAACTTTAAGTACAAACACACACTTCAGAGTGCTCACTTTAACATCTTTTTGAACAATAACCGTCCATCACGACGTCAGCGCCAACACCCCCACTCCCCCGAGGCAGCTCTAACTGCTGTCATTAAGGGAGTGTGGGAGCCCTCCCCTATACCAGACTATGAGCTGTGAGTGTGTGTGTGTGTGTGTGTGTGTGTGTGTGTGTGTGTGTGTGTGTGTATGTGTGCGCGTGTGTGTGTATTCATGTATCTTCATGCCTGAACAGAGCCTATGTGGACTATGTGTTGCACGTAACAGCGTGTGCTTGCCAAAACAGAACATATGTGGTGGATTTTAACAGTGTGTGTGTGTGTGTGTGTGTATGCTTGTATGTCTGCGTGCATGCATGTGTGAGTGTATGTGTGTGTGAGTGTGTGTGTGTGTATGTATACACCTTCCTGTGTTTGTGTTATGTGTTTTTGCCAGAACGGGGCCTAAGTTATGCATTTTAATTGTGTGTTTGTATACTTTTTTTGTCAAAACAGTGCCTATATGGTATATTTTAACAGTGTACGTGTGTGTGTGTGTGTGTGAGAGTGTGTGTGTGTTGAAGCATAGCCAATGAGGCCTCTAATGAAAGTTCATTAGTCCATTCGTCTCCTGGGGGAGGAGATACACCCATCAGCGGCCTCAGATTTACAAGGCTGCTCCATCAGTGGCGGACGTTCGGTACGGCCGTTAACGCCTGACCTAACAGCACGCAGCGATAAAGACGGACCCTCGCTGAACCCGATGAAAAAACGAACACGGTTAAATATCTGGGCCGTGAAAAACTCACCTGCCTCCATGTCAGCGTCACACAGGAATGGAAGGAGAGCAAGAGAGGGTTAAAAGGGAGGCGAGAAGAAGGCAAATCAAACACACCTCACTCCGACTGCCAACTGGTTTTCGTTGAGTGGCGTTAAGTTCAATAGTGTGATTAATTAGGTGAGAAGGGAGAGTGCGATACGGTCTGGAGCAGAGTGAGATGTGAAGACTCGCAACTCGCAGATAGCAACAGGAAGCCAGGCAGACAGATAGGCGGGCGCGCCGCGGTCCATCCATTCACTGCTGCCTGCGAGTTTCTCATGCGGGGGTGGCAGCGAGTTCTGCACCTGTTAAGCGTTTGCATCAGAGAATCTCCCATAGGAAAAGAACCCAAAAGAGTGTATTAAGCATTTATCAAAATGCACTGGCTGTTCAGCACCAAAAGGGTAAAGAAGGGTAACTGTGATCAGAAGGTCACCGCTTTCGAATCTCCAAACCAACTGGGTGGATAAAGTGAATGAGTAACTCTCTCCCCTCCCTGAACAGCTACTACTGAAGCTCCCTTGAGCAAGGCAGTGAAACCGCGACCGCTCAAGTGGAGCTGCTCAGTGGCCGGCAGCAGAAAAAAAACACTGTGCTTGTACTGGAGCGGCTCCCAGGTGTAACTGGATCTGTATGAATGTGAGGCGAAGCGTTGCTGAAAAAGAGCATGCATGCTCAGCCAACCTTAAAGATAACAAAATATAAAAAAAAACAAGGTAGCTCTGTTGGGGTGAGAAAAAAAAAAAGAGGCACATTCACTGTACGGAAGCAAGCGCCTCTACTGTAGCAAGCCCGGCCCTGAGCGTACACAAATCAGTCTCTCTCAAGGAAAGAAAACAGACTTGTTTGCTTCATTTCAACCTTTTAATGAAAGTTGTGAAAAACAACACATTCGGGGCATTGTTTCTCAGCGGGGAACTGCCGCTCGGGAGGATCGGGTTTTGGAAAGGCCGCGCCAAATGAAAGTGATGGTAATTTCCTAAAATGAGCGTAAGTCTCTGAGTTTGCTGTGCGACCGAAATGAAAGCGAACTCTCGTTCAACTCCCCTTCTTCCGCTGCGGCTTGTTTCTCTCTCTCTCTCTCTGTACATCCTTCCCAACCTCCCCCCCCCCCCCCTTCCTCCATCTCTCTCCCTCTCCTTCAGTCGGCACATGTGGTGGATGGTCTCTAATTAATCCATAGCCGTCAGTGGGGAGCGGTTTGCTTGTTTACTCTTATTGAAATTAGCAGGGTCTGCCTCCCCAGAGACACGGCGTCAGAAGCACAATTAGCTGGCACTGGACTAATTAGGACACGGTGCTAATGACACCTCCATGGTTGCATGGGTAAAAGAGGAGAGGAGAGAAAATGAGAGGAGGTGAGAAAAGAAACGAGGGGAGGAGATGAGGGGAATTAAGGAGAAAACTGCCACTCCTGTGCACAAATACTACCTGGGAGGAGGGTGAATGAATAGGTACAATAAGTGGAGAGCCAAGCCGAGTTTCACTAAGCTGGTATCTCTGCACACCCATCCTGACACACACACACACACACACACACACACACACACACACACACAAACGCACACACACCATCACAAAACACCGAAGGTAGCTTCCCACATTCTTGCTCTTCTCCTGCAGGCTTTCTCAACACCTTGGCAAGCAGCTGGCTCAGCTGCCACCACTAGCTGCCATTACACTGATTACCGCCCCTGTCAATCACAGGCTCCGCCCCCCCAGGGGAATGGAGGGATGGCCAATTAGCAAGGGACCAACCTCACAGGGGAGAGAGCGAAGGAAAAGAAGAGATACAGTACAAGCCGTGACAGTAACTGGGCAACTCGCACAGGAAGGAGACCTGGGGTGAATTCCCTCATTCTCAGCGTGGAATCGTTTCAAATGACATCGTGCCATTTTTTTTTAATTTTTTTATTTTTTTACACTCTCTAATGTTTTGTGACTAAAATAAGAAGCAAACGTGAATGGCAGGAACACGACCACAAACAAACTCGTTTTTCTCACTAATTCACAGTGTGCACCGAGCACACTCGGGGTGAAAATGAAGAGCGAAGAGTCAGGCGGCACGTATTACTTAGCAGGAGTCAGGAGGTCACGCAGTAACAGTAAACATGTTTTACAGTCAAAATGTGACTTGAACTCTTCTGCAAAATGGAGGCAGCGGCCCACGAGATTGGGGTTAACCTCGTTAGAAAGGGAGGGCAGCGTGGGTTCAGGAAACAAAATGACACCAATGACACCGTTGACACCGACGCCTCCAGTGCGGGTAAATACAGAGACGAGGATCGCAATGTGACCATTTTACCCGCGTTTATATAATCGTTCCCTCTCATGAAAAGACCCAAGAGAGAGAAATAAGAGACCAGGCGTTGCAGTACAAACTATGAAAGCTATTTCATCACTTTGCTTCTCTAGTAACGGTTTGAGTTGGTTCCCGAGTTTGCTCATCAAGGTGGAAAATTTCAGTTGAGGCATGCAGATTTGATCATGATGTCCGCACCACCGCTGCCGCTGCTTTTCAAGTTGTTAGGATGATAAAAGTAGTTCATCAAATCCTGCCGAATTTCATCTGGGAAAAACACTCTTTTCCCTGCTACCTTCTATCTTTCTCTGCCTCTCTCAACTGCTTTTCCTTCTTCTCCATCCCCTTTTTTGTCTGTCTTTTCCTTTACCATGACTCAACACAGGGAATAGTGATTTAAGAGTACAAAGGCGTTACTCTTCAGAGAAACAGAACACTCATGGCGTAAAATAAAAAAAAAAGGATAAAAACCAGGAAATTCAAGGTCAAGGGGAGCTGTATAAATCTCCGCCTTAGTTCACGGGAGCGAGGAGAGACTCACTGCAGCGATGAGAGCAGCTCTGTAACTCTTTCTCAAGACTTTCCAGGACTTGATGTGAGCCGTGACGCTCAGACTGCCTTTTCCTCACCGCAGACTCCTCCAGGTGGTTAACTACACCGAACCAAGCAACACCAAAACACTAAAACTATGAGGATTTTGACTCACATAACACTTCTGACCCAGATTGTTCACTGCAGATACTTACCAGCCATTGAGTTCTTTTCACAATTCTGAATTTCACCAAACCTCTACAGATATCCCATTGTCATCTTTTTCTGTCGGGAAGAGGAAAGGCAGCAGTGCCGTAAGTGATGGGGATAAATTGCAGGGGACAGCTGAAAGAGACTGTATATTATGCAAACAAAATAGCAGGGTTCGCAAGCACGGCTGCAGTGAAGGACAATCAGCAGAGCTCTTAACACCGGCCTGGTGTGCGTTTGCACGTCAGGCCATGACCAATCTGAAAAAGGAAGCTTTTTTCAATCACTTCCGACATGAAATAATGGCAAACGCTGTGGTAATGTCAATCTGACATTTCTAAACCATTGTGCTCTCCTAGGTTCTGTGCACTTGAGTGCCATGTCAACAGAAATTGTTAAAGTAGGGAAGAAAATCTGCGAAAAATTCACAGTTCATTCCAAGGTGCTTGAATTAAGTAATGCACTGAACAAAAGGAAATATACAGCCATACTTAGTGAATAAAGTGCTCACGATACTGCAAGGCACTTTGGATAAAAGTGTTCACCAAATGGCAGACGAACACCTGTGGCTTAACAAGCATCATGAAAACCAGGCCCTTAAAAGCATAAAAATAACCATTTATTACACTTTCTAGCCTTTTTACATTAAAAAACATGGAATGTGTTTCCCAGAACCATTTAGCACCTAGATCAGCACTATTCCTCTGACTCACACAGTCAAACCTGAGAGTATGATGCCTTTCGGGAAAACCACAACCCTGGACTTCATCTGAGGAAAAACATCTGATATTTTCTGTCCGACGCTACCGGAGCAAATTTGCTGGATGCGTACCCATGCTGGCCAATACAAGCTTGGCTCAGTGTGAACGGGGACAACAGTAGCAGCCAAGCAGCAGATGGACTCAGGCGTGAAAGAGTCCGCTGTAAAATGGCAAATTTGCGAGCAGTGAAAAATGTGGTGGGGACGCTGAGGAGGACGGAGAGGTCAGGGAGAGGGTGCTGGCGTTGAATGTTGGAAATTTGGGGTCATTACAGCGTGTGTGACTTGCATCCCTACATATGTTCCTATGCACGCTTCCCTGTGTGTGTGTGTATGTGATTCTGCATGTGTCCGGATGTGTCTGTGCCCATGCATTTGTGTGTATCTGTATGTGTGGGGTTGAGTGTGTTAGTATGCGTGTGTCCATCCAGACCTTTGTATGTGCTGTGTGTGTCTGTGTCTGTGTGTGTGTGTGTGTGTGTGCGTGTGTGTCTGCAGTCCCAGGTGGTTTCCCAGCAGCCAGGTCTGTTCCTGGGTGAGGCTGATGAATGAGGCTTGGTAGCAGCCTGGACACTCCCATTTAACACAGCATGGAGCTACAAACTGCCACTGTACCAGACAGTAGCAGCATGGGAATACACACACACACACGCACGCACACACACACACACACACGCACGCACGCATATACAATGTGAACGAAACAGGCACTGTCATCATGTCTGTGCCCTCAAATAGACAAAACACACACACACCGAGCAGATATGGGAATAAACACAACATAAAATCATATACAGAGCCACACACACACACACACACACACACACACACACACACACACACACACACACACATACACATACACACAACCCCTCACTGATAAAAAGGTGGCAGGAGGAGAGACAGAAGGAAAGACTGCCAGAGAAATAGAAAGAGAAAGTGACTTTGAAAGAGAAACAGAGACCCGCACATTTACACAGAAGAAAAAAAAAGTACAACATCCATAGATGAAATCGACATATTGAAACCAAGCAGGAAATTGCATTGTACAAGGCATGACATTTACACTGTGAAATTATTTTAATGCGCGAGAGCTGAATGAAACAAACAAAAACAAGAAAAACCAAACGTGCGCTGCTGGTGTCGGCGTCGCATTTAATTAGGAGTCAAACATGTGGTATTTAAATGGTGAATTAGCGGTGCTGTGAATTGGCCGTGCTGGTCCAAGCTGTGGCAGGGAGCACGTTTAGTGGCTCCGGGGACTGCTGCACACGCATGCACGCACACACACACACACACACACACACACACACACACACAAACCCACATACCCCACTGAGCAAACCCATAACAGCACACACTTAATTATACTCTTAATTAAGCCTGGAACTCAAAAGGCCAACACGGACTGCACAGACAGGCGCGGGGTAAGTCTAAATTGTTTGTGTGTGTGTGTGTGTGTGTGCAGGTGTGTGCATGTGTATGTCAATGTATATATGTGTATGTGTGTGTGTGCATGTGTCCATTTGTGTGTAAAAGCAAATTAATGACATGCTTCTCATTTGCTGGCGTCTTTCTGCGTGTGTATGTGTGTGTCTACACACGTGTGCACATTTGTGTGTGTACTTGTTAGCTTCAGAGCAAATTAATGCCACGTCGCTCATTTGCTGGTGTGTGTGTGTGTGTGTGTGTGTGTGTGTGCAGGTGTGCATTTGTGACGCAAATTAGTACCATGTCTCATCTGCTGGTGCCTGTGCGTATTTGCACGTGTATGCGAGTGTGTGTGTACATATATGTGTGTGTGTACGCGTCTATGTGAGTGTGCACGTGCCCATCTGTGAGTATTAGCGTAAATAAATCCCATGTTTCTCATTTGTTGTTCTACGTGTATGCGTGCGTCTCTGTAGCGTGTAGCTTTAGACTCGTGCACGCGTGATTCTCCCAGCACCCTAAACCCGTCAGCCCCAGCGAGTGGGTGCGCGGTTAGCATGGGTGCAGACCATATTGCGTCTTCGCCTCTGTCCGTCCGTCGGCCCGTCTGCCTCGTCCGTGCCGAACATGTGTTGTGATGCAAATGAGGTCCGTACGTCCCCGCTGCCTCCACGCTACAACACCACTTTTTAATTGAACCTTTTGATCTGTGGCTAATTCCGCTAATTAGCAGCACTATTTTCCCAACAGAATGTGTTTTGGTGTGTGTGTGTGTGTGTGTGTGTGTGTGTGTGTGTGTGTGTAGCAGGTCTCCCTTTGCTAACTACCCACTAAGCCAATTGCCGGCTGGCGTTTAAAAAGGCTTCCAAAACAAAAAAGCGAATCTAGGTTCTTTATCTGAGGCGCAGAATGGACAGGTGCGCTGTTAAAGGTAATAACGTTACATAAAAAAAAGCACAGATGCTCATATTATACAGGCACACACAGGCAAATGAGCAGTAACTGTTTTATGCGGCGCTATACTGTTATATCATTGTACTCTCATCCTCTGTGATGTGTGTGAGACAGTAAATGAGAGTCCATGCTTATATGAATGCAAGAACTGCCTGTCTGTGGTTGAATGCAGTTTATATACTTGGTGTTAGTGTGCTTTTAGTTTTAATTTGTGCCTCCGTGACTTCATACACTCAAGTGTATATCTGGAAGTAAAGGAGGCCCGCACTCATTTTGCAGATAAAAAGTCTGATTTATTAGATATTTGCTTCAGGGCAAAGGAAAAAGTAAAACAGATATAAAAATCAAATAATTGCTTACATAGAAATCAAAACAAGGATAATGTGAATATTCTGTGTGATATACACTATGTAGAAATAATATAGGAGGACTGGCTGTGTGTTTAACATAGAATATGTACAAATACAAGCACACTATATAAGTGACAGGCATTGTCCAGTATTAGCAAACAAACACAGTCCTCAAACTCATAGGGAATGGAGGTGAGAATATGTTCAGAGAGGAGGAGACGATTCAAATTATTTGATTTTAACATACATATCCACATTGTTTAAAAACCTGTTTTCCTTTTTCCTTTCTAACTGACCAATCAGACGGCGGGCTACTTAAATAGTTATGTTACTGACATTGATGAAGCCCTGATGGAGCGAAACGTCTGTCGTCTGTCAGACTTTTTATCTGCAAAATGAGTGCGAGCCTCCTCTACTGTACTTGAAGATATGCAGTTTCATGAGGTCAACGCACCATCAGCCACTGTGGAGAAAAGTAAGTGCGTGGGGTTTTACACTCAAGTCTATCACATCAAGGCTATTTTGAGGAGTCTACTCCCTCAAAGGGCTTTATCCTTTTGGGAAAAAAAATATAACATTACCCAACACTCAGTATTGCAAAATGAACTACGATTTTATCTTCGGAAATATTACTTTTTGTAAGCAAATATGTCAAGATAATTAATGACCTCCGTTCTAGTCCATAATCAGCAATCAGGTTACACAAGTTTTAAAATGGTGGTTATCTCGCTTTGGAGCCAAACTTTACGTCTTTACACACACACACACACACACACACACACACACACACACACCACACACACGGCACACAAGCAAACACACAATCTTCCGCCTTTCTTCCCCATTGTTGCAGGTTCGCTCTGAAACTCAAAAGCTGCCTTGATAACTAGGGACCCCCCGCCGCCTCTTCCCCTAGATAGCCGATTACTGCAGCCCTCCCACTGATAACTGGGTCCTGGCATCCCCATCCCTCCTTACAAAGCTTCGTTAGCTTTACCCACACCCCACCCCCCGCCTCCTCCTCCCTCCCTTTAACTATATTCACTTTCAGGGTAGCGGTAGCACATTTCTCCAGATGGAAAACTCTGAAGTGTGCTGCTGTGGGTATTTGCTCAGAGGAAGGTGCTTCTTTCGCAGGAATATAAATCAGTGGGAAAACAGACCAAGGCAGCTCCTCTAGGTGATTAAAGGCCTTCATTAAGTGGCTAGTTCATGTTAAAAAGTTTAATAACTCGGATGCGTTTCAGAAACTAAAGCCTTCATTAAGTTCGCCATAAAGATAGAGGGACAAAACATTTTTAATCAAATAAAGAAATGTTTCCCTATAAGATCTGCATTGGACTTATTTCCGTTCTTCATTTGATACTGCAGCTTTTTGGGCGGTTCTGATGTGGGTTTGTTGAATTACTTGCGATGGCGAACTAAGGTTTTAAGGTTTCTGCGGCTCTCCAGAGGCATGTGTATGGTTGAAGGAGTTCCCGAGTTGAACTTGTTCATAAGGGGGAAACGGAGCAGTGCGAGTGTGGTTTTTCTTAAATGTTTGATGTCACACAGCAAAGAGCGTTCAGCCTGGGAGCGCTGCGTTGTGAAACAGCCGCGCAGCACAGAGCTACAAACTTAGAATGCCATGTCAGCTTTCGGCATGGTAAGTTTCTCTCTCTATTTCTGCATCTCTTCTCTCTCTCATGCCAGTCAAAACGTAAGAGGCAGAGAAAATGAGATGGAGAGATGCAGGGTTGATATCCATCAGAAGACAGGCTTACTGTTTAGACAAAGGAGAGGAGGAAGGAGAGACGGACTGAATGACAGCTTACAGTCTGTCCATCCCATGCCAGCCTGAGCATGACCATGACCTACCAGCCTGATCCACTGTCACTCCTGCCAGGCTGACAAGGCACACATACAGTGAGTGTGTGTGTGTGTGTGTGTGTGTGTGCGCGCCCGTCTAAGTGCGTGCCAAAGCTTGATTACAATTTCAAAAGTGGCTGCAACACTTGAGACAGCAATTGCTTATGTCTGTTTTCTGCGTGGTACTCAAGAAATCACTTAAATTGTGGCAGAAACTACTGTTTGACAACCCACAATGCAAATTTTGTTTATTATGTTTAAAAATGTTTATTTCTTGATAGTAAAAGAACGGCACCAAACAGGGACGAACAATAGCCAGTCATCAGTAAACAATGTGTAATTTTTGCCATACAATCTTATTGGTCAAAAAGACACAACTTTATCGGTTGCTATGTCAACTATTGTGGGCCCTTTCTTTGTTTCTCCTGGTTTTATTCTTATGCACAGTATAAACACTACATTGGAGAAACCACACATTTGCAGAAATTGTATAAAAGTTATAATATACTGTATATTAGGGCTAGATATATCGATTTGTCAATATATTGGGCTGAAATTGGCCTTTGATTAAATATTGGATATCGGCCAGTCAGTGTTCCACCTCCATAATAAATAAAAGCCTGTAAAAACTACAATGACATTTCATTTTCTTTGCATGTTTTATTTATTCATTTAATTGTTCATTTTTTTGTAAATGCATTCTTAATTAAAAGGCTTGTAATGTAGGTCACCTTGCCTGAAGGAACGGCTTCCCCACCTGATAGAACTTGATTATCCTGGATTTCAGTGAAGCGTTTTGGTGTCACATGATGGTCTAAATGAATCTTTTCCATCTAATGTTTCTAATTTTTTGGCATGAAAATGAAATGAAAATTTAAAGATGTTTAATATCGGCACAAAATATATAAAAAAATATCAGCAACTTTAGTCTAAATATATTGGTATTCGTATCGGCCTTCAAAAACCCACATCTGTCAAACCGTACTTTATATTATATACATTCTGGAGATGAGTATTTTAATTATTGTGATGTTTACAGTCTATGCACTCACATGACATAAATATCACTTTATAAGTTAATGAAAAAGCCCACCACAAATATTGCCCACACTGGTTATCTCTAGGAAATGACACTGTGCTTTGAAAATCAAGTAATCATAATATGTTTTTATTAATTTTGTTGGTTTGCAATTAGCAGTAACGCGTGAAAGGGACTAACACGTCGGAGGGTGGCTTCGCACGATGTCACAGCACGCACATGTTCGGAAACAAGAATGTCACACCGAAGTGAAATATTGCTTTAAAGCGATGGCGAGTCCAGATCAGAGGGGCTGAGGCTAATTAATAACAAAGGCTTTAGGAGAGCTTAAAGTCTGCTGCAGGAGTCAGAAGGAGAAGCGGGGACTTTGGGGAAGCTGCTGCTGGAGCTGGAATATAGGTCAGCGCTCATTCTGACCAGATTTTGTTTGTGGAAGAGGGTGCTACAATCACCTGCTCCTTCCGTTCTGAACAAGACCTGCCTTGGGGTAGCCCTCCAAACATGCACACACACACACACACACACACACACACACACACACACAAGCCTAGGGCACGTGCACACATGCAGACACACACACACACAGTCTCTCAAACACTCATGCTCGCATAGACACACACAATTACACACACAAGCAAGCCTGAGGTATGTGCACGCACGCACGCACGCACACACACACACACACACACACACACACACACACACACACACACACACACACAGCTAATGCCATTTGGGAGCAGCGGCCTTGAGACGCACTGCTCTAATTAAGTAAATGAGAGAGTCGGAGGGGCAGATGGTAGGAGAAGAAGAAAAAGGCAAATAGCCACACTTCCTCCTCTATCTCTGTGTGTAGCCCACAGGGCTGCAACTGTTTCCCTCGCTCTCACCTCTGCCTCAGCATTAACTCGCCTTCTTCTTCTTCTTCTTCTTCTTCTGTTTGCTCTCTCTCTCTCTTCCTGGTAATTCACTCTGAAAGAACACACATTACAATTCCGATCCTTTCTCACTGTCTAGATCTCTTGCTCTCTCTTTTACATCTCTGTTTCTCTCACAGTGTCTCCATCTTTCTTTCCCTCTTTTCTCTGTGTCTCTCTCTCTCTTTTCTCCGTCTACCTAAGTGTGTGTGTGTGTGTGTGTGTGTATGTGTGTGTGTGCTTATACCCATGTCACGTGTGCCAGGTAGATATCATGTCTCGAAAGGAAATGAAAACTCCCTGTATGGAGGGGAATGAAATATGACTGCGTGTGTGTGTGTGTGTGTGTGTGTGTGTGTGTGTGTGTGTGTGTGTGTGACCATGTATCTAATATGTTACTATGTAGGACGAATGCACTGAGGAGTGAATTGCATATTCTTGTCAGTTCCCCTATTTCCTGTCAATGTATTTTCTGTGCGACTTAAGTGGATGGTGTGTGTGTGTTTATGTGTGTATAGGTACAGGTATGTGTATGTGTGTGTGTGTCTTCCCTCTCTCTCTCTCTCTCTCTCTCTCTCTCCCTCTCTCTCTCTTATCTTCACTTAAAAAAAAAAAAAACCCTTTTTGCACCAATTCTCAGCCGCGCTCGCTAGCTCAATCAAACCATGACATTTAGTCGGAGTGAAGTATCTGTGATAGAAATCGCTTTCCCATGTTGGCGGTTTGGGAATCGAGACGGGCCGTCACAAATGTGACAGTCAGCGGCAAAACATTTGAAATGAGTTCTGTTACATTGAAAAACACGGCTCCCACTCTCGTTAAATGATCGCAAAATAATAGTGGAAATCGTAAATGTGACGTCCCACATGAATTGGGATAATGGGATAATCAGTGTAATTAAAAATGACATCATGCATCATTTCCTCATGTTTTCTCAAGATTCGATGAATGGTGTCTGAGATATCGCGTGTGACTCATGGATGAAAAAAACAAACAGTGTAGCGCCCCCTTTGGGCCAATCAGTGTCATTTCGAAAATGCTGGAGTGCAGCGATCAGATGCTTTATTTCCCTAAGTTTCATAAAAAATCCGATCAGCGGTGTCTGAGATATCACGCGTGACGGACGGATAAATGAAGGAACACATGCACAGAAGAAGACAGATTCACAGCCCATAAATCCGCAGGAGGACAGCAAGTCTTTGGTTGACAAAATGATAACAGTTTTGCAGACAGTTTGCAGACCTGTTTAACAAATACTGAATGATGAGCAGGTTATTTTTTTTTCATATAGTGTCTCTTCAACTGGGAAAAACTCAAAAAAGCAGTTTCTAAATCTGCTGCAAA
>NW_027282612.1:280000-282500 GCF_046629955.1 Centroberyx affinis | reverse complement strand
CAGATACACAAACATACACACAAAACTCTGACATACATGTACACTGACCTTGCAAATACACACACATACAGTAAAGACACACAAACTCTTGTACAAATGTACAGACTTGCAAATTCACACACACACACACACACACGCACACACACACTTCTTGTCGAGGTCTACTCCCATTACCTCGACAGAGAACACAGCATGTTTCCGTGGTTCTAACACAGTTTTAATCTTGTATAATTAGGCGAACACGAGTTTAAGTCGAGGAAAGTGGTGCTCCTGTGGATCTAGGCTATTGTCCTTTTTAGCGATGGAGCAACATCGCACCCATTTTACATTTTAATCCTTTTAAATGTAGCCTTTCTCTGCCATGTCGGCAACTGCAAAGATACAATAGTCTTGTGTTTTCCTTTTCTTTTTTTACAGTGGGCAAATATTCAGGAGAGAATTAAGGCAGAGAGATACAGACAGGCTTTGGCTGAAATAGCCTGATACACACACAGGCACACACACACACACATAAGTATACAGAGTATCAATCACACATACACATACACACACACACATACACACACACACGCACAGTGCCAGACAGATTAAGGCACTGATTAAGGCAGGCGTCGCATTAAAGTCTTGGAACAGTAAATATCCTTAATTTGTAGTGTAATTAAACAGATTAGCTGCCGTGAATATCTTAACGGGGATTAGCTCACACATAATACACCAGGCAGGCTTGTCCACACACACAAACACACACACAAACACACACACACACACACACACAGAAAGCTAATGATAGCGTGTTGCTGGATTTTTAACTAAGCTGCAATTGCATCACAGACGAGTTGGTGCGTGTGTAAAAGTGTGTGTTTGAGTGTATCTAGGGACGCCAACACAAGAGAAAGAGAGAGAGAGAGAGAGAAAGAGAAACTGGGAGAGAGAAAAGGAGGCAGACAAAGGTAAAGACACAAATCTGCAGGTCGTGGCTGAATTGCAGCAGCAACACGAGCAGAGATGAGGGATTAGAGGACGGTGATCTGTTCAGCTTTCACTGACTCTCATTAAAACACCAGGCTTTGTCGAGGTTAAAAAAATTCTATTGTGATTCTAATGCCCTCTATTGTGCCGCGCTGAGAGGCAGAACAGAGAGCGAGGGAAGCAGTAAAAGAGGCAAAGAGAAACCAAAAGGAAAACCCAGACTCGAGTCGATGGCACTTGATCCTGCTTTGCCAAAGAAGCGCTGTCAGTCAAAGGAAGCTGAACAGACTCCCGGTTCCTGTTGGCTTCGTGCCAAAGCACACTACTGCAGAAGCAACACACACACACACACGGACGTGCACACACACTTATTTGTCTTACTTTGGTGGACCTTCCACTGATTCCCTAAACCATAACCCTTGCCTTAGCCTAGACCTAATCTCAATGCTAACGCTAACCTTAAACCAAACTAACCTTAACCATAAAGGCTTACAGTGAGTTTTGGGGAGTTTGTTGCTTTGGTCACTTTACCTGTTAAGTGACGAGAACAGATAGACACCAAAATCATCCATGTGTCCCCGGTAGATCGTTCACTCCGGTGCTCCATGCTAACACTTTAGCATAGGCTACACTATGTTGACTGATAGTAGGCGACTAGATGATGATAGTAGGCGACTACATGATCCAAAGTAAGAAGACTGACCTTTTAGTCAAGTCCAACTTATGAATAAACTTGACTTGACTTAACTTCTAAAAAGTCGATGGTGGTTTTTATGATATGACCTGTACATTCATAAATTTAGAAGTCTGAATGATTTAGCCATGTTTCTTTTTGGTATTTCTGAAGTTTGGTTATTGAATACACAGTGACACAGCGCAGTGATTTCTAGCTGCACACAGTCTCTCAAGGACCACTGCACTCACTTCCTATGTAAACAGGGAAACTAGTCCCAGGTAGTTCAAAACAGTTTGTTATTTTTCTATCATATTTGGCGTAAATTTAACAATCTCCCACGCTAAACTGACAGACTTGGCCACATTATCGTTTAAGATTACTCACCGTTTAGCTTTACAGCTGCTACAAGTTCTCATTTTCTCACTTTTAAGATCATGCTAGTCGCCTACTATCACTCAACACTATGTATGCTAAAATGTTAGCATGGAGCACCTGAGCGAACAATCTACCGGGGACACATGGATGATTTTGGTGTCTGTTTTCTTAATGCTAAACCCAAGTCCTAACCTGTAACTAGCCCCTTGGAGAAGTGAGAACCAGCCAAAATAGCCTCAGTCCGAAAGTCTAGAATTCATATTGGTTCTCACAAGGATAGAAGTACACACACACAAACACACACACACACATGTAGACACAGTATGTAAGCGTGTAAATGACAGTTTGAGCGGTGCATGAAGTAGCCACCGACAGCATTTTGTCCGTGAGACAAATTAGGTGTCATAATTAAAGGGAGAAAAATGAGCCGGTTTCCATTCTTCCTGTTTCCTCACCGACAGCTTCACGCACACCGCTAAT